>NW_004949100.1:23727106-23753380 GCF_000317375.1 Microtus ochrogaster | reverse complement strand
TATGTCTGTCTGTCCATAAGTCCATTATTTTGTCTGTCTGTCCATCCATCCATCCATCCATCCATCCATCCATCCATCCATCCATCCATCTGTCCGTCCATCCATCATCTGTTCATTTGTCCATCTGTCTGTTCATCCATATGTCTGTCTGTCCATAAGTCCATTATTCTGTCTGTCTGTCCATCAGTCTGTCTGTCCATCCATCCATCCATCCATCCATCCATCCATCTATCTATTCATCTATCCATTCTTCTATCCTGTTAGTGCTGAATATTTTTCTGACTAATAAACTTCGCTTTCCAATTTGATGGCTGGAGCTACTAAAACAAACAAACAAACAACAACAAAACCAAAACAAAACTATATTAATTTCAAACAGCTGCCTTATTCAGATATCTTGAAATGATATTTTTCAAAGAAAAAAGTCAAAAGTCCTTCACTTTTGCCTTAACCTGGTTTTCAAGTGTTTCTATCTAGTGCACAGAAGTCTTACCTGGCAGCTACAGTCTACTTTTGGGTTAATGACAGAGGACATTATCCTACTTTCTCTACACAAAAATGAAAACTCAGTTGCTTCCTAAAGCACAGAATTCCTGCAGAACAAGTTCTGTTTGACAAGCCTTGAAAACACAAACAGTTTAGCCTGAGGGCCTGACAGGGGAATTACAGGTTCAGACCCATTAGCTAATCACAGTACATCAGATCAACTGTTACTTAAAAAAAAAGAAGAAGAAAGTATTTCCTGTTGAATGAGATTCTTGAGAACATTAGCATCTAATTTTCTGAATGATACTGCAATGTACTGACAATGCTTCTGCAATAGGTAGTATGTGCTGTGCCCTGAGAGTGACTCGGTACAGAGAAAGGGAACCTGTGCTTGGGATAAGGAACTTCATTGTTGGCATAGATGTAAGTAGCTGTTTTCAGAACTTTATGCATGAAATTTCACCTTGTAGATTTCAGTTTGCCTGTATCTACTTTCAATTTTATAGACCTAAGAGCTCAAGTTTTTCTGGCATAGTCTCATTATTTTTATAAAGTCGAGTAAATGCACATTGGTAAATTTGTATTTGAAACCAAAAAGGAATTATGCAGATATGTCAGTATAGGTTGTAGCAATGTGAGTATGGATGTCCATGGATGTTTCATCAAAAAGCACTTATGGAAAATACAGAATCAATTTGGTGCAAGGTGCCCAGGAGACACTGGATACTGTTCATCTATCCTTGCACTCTGAAATGTGTGTTTTGACTGTGTGACATGACCCTCCCCATCAATTGGGAGACACTCCAAGCTTTCCTCTCTTGATTTCTTACAACTTTAGCCAATTTCTCCAGTTGGAGGATTCCAAACTTGGAATCTCTTGTCCCTTCCTCGCTCTGTATTTACTTGGCTGAAGCTGGTCTCCTGCTGGTGGCTCAATTCAGTTTTTTCTAAAACCCAACTCATAATTTTCCAAAGCAGATCTTGCCATAAACCCAATTGCCTGTAGACTCATGTTTTCTCAAAACCTTGTTAGGATATTTCCTCTAGCAGTGAGTTCTGAAATGTGTCTCCCACATACAATGTCCACTAGTTTAATTTTAACCTTGGCTATATTATTTTAAGTATTTATGACAGTGGTTTTGCTGTCATGGTCCTATAGTCCCAGCTACTCAGAAGGTCAAGAACTAACTGCACTACAGAATGAGTTCCAAGCCAAGCTGGGTAACTTAGTAAGACATTTTCTCAAAAGCGGGGTGTAAAAAAAAAGGACGTGGTTGGAACTCAGGAGTGTAGCACTTTCCTCAAAAGCACAATGTCCTGGGTTCCATTCCCATCATACCCCAGAAGTCTTCACTGGACTTTTCCTTAGCAAAATCACCCTCTACAGTATGAAGGTTTGTTTTAGGGTTCACTTTGGCAAGCAATAATACTTACTTTTTCCATGCCACACTAATCCAGGCATTGCTGGGGAAGTTTTTGGTAGATCTAATCAACATGGTCCAATGCAGGCTTTCAGAAGACTGTCTTCGATAAAACAGATGAGTCTCATATATATGCACACCTATCTACTACACTGCTAACAGTGCTAGTTGTTAGCCATAAGGCCTCAAGGAAGATGAGATGTGACACGAGACTATAATTTGAGCTCCTGTCTGGAGATTGAGCCTGCCACATTGCTCTTCAGGTTGCAGTCTTGCTATACCCTACAACTGTAAAACACAGTAATCTCATGTATATGTGTACACTTGTTTGTACATGTACGTGCACACATATATGTGATTAGGTATACATGGATGATTTCTAGGCCTTTCTCGGAAGAACTCAATGCACCTGTTTGTTGGTTGACTTCATACTCTTTCTCCGACCCTACTTTCACCCTTTTCCTTCAGGTTGTTTTGAGAGCATTCCTATTTCATCATATGGTGCTTTTTATTACTTGTATTCCAAGTATATAAAATGCTTATTCATTACTAGAAATTTTCTTCTTTCTGTAATTTTCTTTGGTACAGCTGATTGAGGTTTTTAAATCCAAGAATAGGAATAGATTCCCAAATTCTTGATTTTCTTTCCACATTTTCTCTCTCTCTCTCTCTCTCTCTCTCTCTCTCTCTCTCTCTCTCTCTCTCTCTCTCTCTCTCTTCCTCCTTCCCTCCCTCCCTCCCTTTCTTCTTTCCTCTTTTGCACTCTGGGGCTTTAAGCCAAGGTTTTGCACACTCAAGATAAACACTTTACCACTGAACTAGTCTGAGTTTTATATCTTGAAGACATAAATCCCGAGTCTCTGTAGAACAGAGGAAAAAAAGAGTTCCTTATGTGTTTTAGGTCCAGTGGAATTTCTATACTTCAGAAACTAGACTGGCCTTTGTCTTGACCCTTACTCATGTTTTGACAATAGGTTTGTCATGATTCCCAGAGACTCTAACTTAAGGTCTCCTGACAAACTGCCATGTTAAGCAGGAATAAAACTTCACAGATTTTTTTAAAATCCGTTCCACATAACATCATAATGTTAAAAACAATGTTCTTAAGGAATATACTAATTAATCTGAGGTATATACCTAGGTCTATACATCTCTCCCTACTGTAAAGAACCAGAAAAACTGATAGATGGTTCCAAAGAGATAACCCTGTTGTTATCCATAGAATCTAAGGCAAATTTGCATAGCAAATGGGATTAGGCAGATGTGAACAAGTCAAAGTTTTTGAAATAGGAATATAATCTGGGATTGTGTAGGTAAAGCGGTAATCATGAGGGTCTATGTCAGAGGAAAAGAGAAGTCAGTGTGGTGATCTCAGTAGGGAAAAATCTGAAGACGCTGCATTGCAGACTTGGAAGTAGCTACAGATGAAGTACTGCAATAGCTCTAGCTTCCAAAAAAGCAACGGTGCAGACTGTGACTTGGAAATTCTGGAAAGAATGGAGCCATCTTGACCATCATTTGAAGACAGTTTGGGACATCTAACGTATGGAACTATGAGTCAGTAAATCAGAATCATTTTAAGCTGATAAAATTTGTGCTATCTGTTATAGCATCTTTGAGAAATAAAGACAGTCAACCATAGCACAGCAGCTTCTCCTGTCCCATAGCTGTAATTTCCATTCCCAACCTAGCACTGGCCAAGCGGCTCTATTTAGGGTGTTGTCCCCTCTCATCTCACAGTGCAGCTCATAAAAATCACCTGACAGCATTCTTTTCATGGGAGACACATGGCAAAGTTAACTTCTTCTAATAGGGGAAAATCACTTAACTCCTCCATTTCTTCATCCATTTAAATGAGTATAGCAGGTAAGAATCTTGGACCACAAACTGAGCTATTCCAAAAATGTGTTCTGCAAAGAAATTTGATTTGCATTTCAAGCCCCTCTTCCACAAGTGATAGGAACCAACCATAATACAATTTAAGTGTGGCCTCTCTGTCTTTCCCATCACAGCTCTGAATTTGGGTAACTAACAGAGAGTATGGAAGGTGGGATTGTTATCTTATCATAGTGGCATCCAATAGAAGTCATTCCATTGTTAGCCATGAATTTTGCTCTGTCCAGGTAGCTGAAAAATCTTTTCAATTCACAAACACTCTGTGTGATTCAACTCTCTATGTTTCTTCATTTAGAGAAAATATTGACTTTTATATTAAAATTAGAGCCCAGTGGAGCCTTTGGATCTCTTTAATGTCCACAGGAGTATTGTGCTTCACTGTACTTGATTCAGAGAACCTGGGCGTTTTATTTACTCAGATGAGACTAGCATTTTTCTGGTAGGTAAGCCTGAGACTTACATAAATGGGAAATGATCTTCACCAACCACAAATCGGATTGATCTCCAAAATATACAAAGACCTCAAGAAGCTGGACATCAAAGGAACAAATAATTCAATAAAAAACAATAGGGTACAGACCTAAACAGAGAACTCTCAACAGACAATTCTCAAATGACTTAAAGACACTTAAGGAAATGCTCAACATCCTTAACCATCAGAGAAATGTGACTCAAAACAACTATGAGATTCCATCTTACACCTTTAAGAATGGCCAAGATCAAAACCACTGATGACAACTTATGCTGGAGGGGTAAAGGGAACACTCCTGTATTGCTGGTGGGAGTGCAAGCTGGTACAGTTCCTTTGGATGTCAGTGTGGCGATTTCTCAGAAAATTAGGAAACAACCTCCCTCAAGATCCAGTAATATCACTTTTGTATAAATACTCAAAGGACACTCAACCATACCACAAGGTCATGTGCTCAACTATGTTCATAGCAGCATTGTTTATAATAGCCAGAACCTGGAAAAAACCTAGATGCTCCGCAAACAAAGAACGGATTTAAAAAAAAAAGCGCTACATTTATACAATGAAATACTACTCAGCAGTAAAATATAATGACGTTATGAAATTTACAGCCAAATGGATGGATCTAGAAAAATCATATTGAGTGAGGTAATCCAGACCCAGGAAGGCAAATATAATATGTACTCACTCATATGTGGCTTTTAGACATAAAGCAAAGAAAAGCCTGTCTACAATTCACAACCCCAGAGAACCTTAAAAAACAAAGAGAACCCCAAGAAAGACATACATGACTCTACATAGGAAAGAGGAAAAGACAAAATCCTCTGAGTTAATTGGGAGCTTAGGGGAGAGGAGAAAAATGTATAGGGCAATAAAAACAATTAAAAATAATTCTATATCCCTTATAAACCCTGTGATAGAAATTTTTATTTAGTTTGGAGCCTAAGGAAAAACTTGCCACAACTGATTATTATCTTTCCTCTGTAGATATTAATGAATAAAAATCAAAAGGTAAGTCTGACAGTTGTTTGCTGAGTTGTGTTACCAAGTTCCTGTGAGGCAACAAATGACCCACAACTCCCCTAATAATTCCATAAAGGTGAGTGGCAAAAAGAGTTTAAACAACTGAATTGAATCTCTTAATATCGTGTGCTTTTCTCTTCAGGCTTAAGGTGCTTCACCTTGTTGAAGATCCAGCTGCTGCTCTTTGTCCCTGCTTTATGCTTGGGTTTATCGATAAAAGGTCATTGGCAGATTGCGAAGTTAGCATATTGATTCTTAGAGCACACACCCTACAGGTGGTAGAAAGAGAGCCATGTCCACCTACTGGGGACTGTAGCCACTCCAGTTAGCTTTCTGCAAAATGTGTCTTTTCCAGTTCCAATAGCCACTGCTAGCTCAGTAGTCATCCTCAGGGCATTTTTCCCACTCCCTATCTTCCCCAAGGTGTTGTCAACATCTCTGTAAATACCTATAGCTAGCTTGCTGAGGGGGCTCTCCTTTTACACCTCCATCAGAGTTCTATCTCCTGACAGGGGGCAGATTGATTGAGGCAATCTCATGTTTTCTAAAGGATATATGAGGGAAAAAGCCATAGAAACCAACTACTTTAATAGGTTATTTAAAATGTAATTATAAAAAGAAAAGTGCTTCATAAAGTTAGCATTATTTCATCTTCACAAAGTTGATGGCACAATATCCCAAATCATTAAACATAAATTCTGCTTAAATGGATAGCATTAGTATGTCTTCAAACTTAGAGGACAATGTTTTCTCACCTCTTAACACAGAGAGGGGAGGAGATTCCCACTTACTGTCATATTTGAGATGGGTTTTGTCAACAAATCTTTACACCAGTGGAGACTCAGAATCAGTGATATGTATTCTTTCTATCTCAGCCATTCTCCCTACTTAATTTGCTTAAGGACAGAGATCCTGAAATAAACACAGTATTTTTTAAAACACATTTCTATTTTAAAGAGAAGTTTTAAGTTTACAGCATATTTGAGCATAAAATAAAATTTTATGCTGTCCTGACATTAATACATTTTTAACACCATATATATGTACATAGTGTGTGTCATATATATATATATATATATATATATATATATATATATATATATGTAGGTATATATGACTGAAATAAACAAAACCGCCAGTTGATAACCTAACAAACAGATCTCAGAATTTCATAACAAAAAATGCAAATTGCACACGCACGCACACACAAACACACGCACACACACACACACACAATTTTTAGTCAAAAACATGCAGGTTGTTGAGGATGTGGGGAAAGAAAAATCTTTATGCCAGAGAGATGGGCATTTTTATCTAGTTTCAAAGACCCTCTCCACTAACCTTGAGCAACAGTGATCCTTGTGCTTTCTGTGGTGTTGCTCTTCAGAGGACATCATAGAGCTAGGATCACAGAGCCACATTCTCAGAGTGCCTTCTTGCACTTAGCAGTATGCACCTAAGTTTCTCCTGTGTTTGTTTATGGCTTCATAGCTCATTTATTTTTAGCATTGAATAATATCTTATCTGGATGTACTTTTTTTTTTTTTAAATCTAGTCACCTAACAAGGGACAGACTTACTGCTTCTAAGCTTTGGAAGCCATAGATAAAGCTGCTGTATACATTTGTGTGCAGGTTTTTGTGTGAACATAAGTTTTCAAGTCATTTGGATAGATACCAGAGTGTGACTGCTGGATCAGATGGTAAGAGTAGTTTCATTTTGGAAGAACTGCCAAAACGACTCCCAAAGTTGCTGTACCATTTCACATTCCCACAAGTGATGAACGTGTTTCTGTGGCTCCATCTCCTTGCCAGCATTTGTGTTTGCCACTTTAAACTAGTCACCGAGAAGGTATTTAGGGCAATCTAATTGTTTTAATACAGTTTTTTTCATAACAAAATATGTTGAACATCATTTTATATGTTTATTTGCAATATATAGTCTTCCTTGAAGAAATGTCTACAAACATCTTTTACCTATCTTAATCGGGTTGTGCACTGTTATTGCTTATTTAGAGATTTCTGTGTATATTTTAGACAACAGTCCCTTATCTGATGTGTTTCTTGCATGTGTTTTTCTGAGTCTGCACTTCTTGTTTTTCATTCTCTCTGTGTGTCTCTGTCTCTTGGTCTTTTTCTCCCTACACACACACACACACACACACACACACACACACACACACTTGTGTGAGAACACAGTCTTGATATGTAGTACAAGCTGACTTCAAATCCTCAATCCCCATGCTTCAATCTGTCAAATCCGGGATTCCAAGTATGTGCCACCATAATCTGCTCTCCAGCCCCTGAGCAATATGCTTTGCAGAATAGAAAGTTGTAATGTGTATGAAGAGAAGCCCATAAACTGTTTCTGTAGTGAACTGTGTCTTCACTGCCAATCTATAAATTCATTGCTAAGTGTAAGGCAAGATCTTCTAGATGTTTTTTTGTCTAATCACCTAGAAATTTATTTTTTACATTTCATATTTCAGTCTGTGATCAATACTAATTTCTGTGAGTGGCAAAGCCCTTGGGTAGATTAATTTTTATGACTAGATGTCCAGTTATTCTAACACCTTATTTAGAAAGAGAGCTATGTTCAATTAATCCTTAGTCAAAATTTGGCTGAATATTTATTTGTGAATATATTTCTGGACTCTTATTCTGTTCCATTAATCCATGTACTCTTAACCCCAAACTCACTGTCTGTTTCTACATCCCCGCGTCTTGAAGCCTCATTTCTGTTGCTGTGATAAAATACCGTGACCTGAAATAACTTTGGGGAAGGAAAGGATGATTTCACTTAAAATTGCAGATCACAGCTCATTTTAGGAAAGTCAAGGTGGAACTTTGGCCACAGAGTCACATCCACTGTGAAGAGCAGAGAGAAACGCAAGCATCCATAATGCCTCCTTTCTTAGTACTCCATGTGGGCTCAAAACCAGGAAGAGAGCCACTCACAATGGGTTGGTCTTCTATGTCAAATTGCAATCACATCAGTTCCCCACAGACATGGCCAGAGACCAACTTGGTCTAGGCCATTTCCCAACTGAAACTCTTCTTGTCTCAGACAGTGCCTGTTGTGTTTAGTTGACAGTTGACTTAGCACCACAGGGGCACCAGTCTTCTGACATCATCTCCAGTGCCGGGTTAGCTCTCTTAGTTCTTTGTATGCACTTTAGAGTCGGTTTTCTGGTGTTCACAAAGTAGGCAGAAAGGCTTTGATTACAACTGTATTAAATTTAAGCCTGAATTTGTGAAGAATTTTTATCTTGGCAGCACTGATTATACCTATGAATGTGCATTGAACAATTATTTATTTATTTGAAATTTCATCAGACTTGTGTATTTTTTTCATATAGATCTGCTACCTCTATTATCAGCTCTATACCTAGGAATTTGTTTTGGGGGGGTGGGTGGTAATAAAATGGTAAAATTCTTTTACACTTGCTAATTGCAAATATATCAGAAGCCAATTAACTTCGTATAAGAGTTTCATGTATTAAAACCTCATTATAGCCACTTCTTCCATTTTTCCCTCAGTTCTTGTTGATTTGCTAAGTAGATATTCATTCATATGTGGATATATATGAATATATACATATATTATGATATGTGTATATATGCAGTGTGTGCATCTATATGTAATATAGTATCTACATATGGCACACATGTGGATTCATATGTGTGTATGGGTGTGTGTGTGTGTATGTGTGTGTGTAGAGAGAAAGAGAGAGAAGGAGAGAGAGAAAGAGAGCGAGAAAGATCTTCCCAGACAAAACTTGCCACTATCTCTATGTTAAATATTCACAATATGTTACTATAGTAGATAATAACTATATTAGTACATATTAACCATATGTGTTAACATATACTATCTCTAACATATCTCTGTGTTTAATAAGCTATACATATGGTCAATTGATAATTGACAAGATTGATTTGATGTTACTTATTTAACCACAGATATACTTTTCTTCTTTATGTAGATCAAAGTTTCAGACCTTTCTCCCTTTCTCCCTTTTTGATTCCTTTTACTACTGTTTCGTAAGGCTTACCTAGAGGAAGAATCACATCTTTTTAATTTGCAGAGACCAGTTTCTCCTTTTCTTTAGAAGGGCAGTTTTCCAGGACATGGACACCCAGGCTGTTTTATTTTATTTTATTTTGTTATTTGTGTCCCATCACTCAGTACTTCTGGTTACTTTCCTCTTATGTGCCTGGTTTCTGAGGAAAAAGATAATCAATTCTTACCTTTGTCCATAGGTAAAACTTCTGCCCCTCGTCTTCATGGAGCTTATTGTAAGTCACTTTCCTTTGATTTTGTTTAGTTTCAGAAAGATATGCCTAGATGAAGGATCTTTTTTTTTTTAATATCTTTGAGCATCTTGAGCCTGTGATTTAGTATCAACATAAAGCTGGGGAAAATCCTCATTCATTATTTTTTTTGAATAAACCTTTTATAACACTATTGCTTTCTCTTACTCTTCTCCCTGTGACATGTCCATTCACGTCATGATAGGTGTCCCATAGCTCTGCTTTTTATTTTGTTTTGAGACAGGGCCACATGTAGTTCAGGCTGTGCTTGAACTTCCTCTGCAGCCAAGACGTGCGGGGGACCTTGCATCCTTCAGCTTCTAATTCCCAGCTGCTGGGATTATAGGTGCATGTGTCATGCTCGGCCTACTCCACAGTTCTCCAGTATTCTGTTCCATTTCTGTTTGGATCTCTGTTTTATTGACAAATCCTTAGTCTCAGGGAATTTTTATTCAGCCTTGTGTAGTTTCCTACTGAGCTCATCAAAGCATTCATCATTGCTGTTTCAGAATCATTTCTCATCTTGTCAGACATTTTTTTCTCTTTCCTATTCAATTTTGGAAGTTTCTATTGTTGTATTTTTAATCTCAGAGATTCTTTTCTCTGCCATACTCAGTCTATTAATATGTCCAGTGAAAATCATAGCAGTCATTTCTGCTATACTTTTATGGGTCTCTAGTGTTTCTTTTTAATTGTGTCTCAGAGTTTCCATCTCTTTGTTTACATTATCCCTCAATTCTTACATACTGTCTGTGTCATTAGACACTGTAACTTATTAGTTAGATTTTTAATTTTGAAATTCCTTATTGGATCTTTACTATGTTCTTGACATCATCTAACCCTGATTCTAAAATTTTCTCTGGCCTTTCAGATGTAAATCGCTGTTGTTTTAAAACATGTTTCTTCTATTTCTTTCTTCAGTTTATAACATGCACAAGATTTACTGGCCAAAGGAACTATGCTCAATCGTCTTTAGTAATCAGTAACGCATGGCTGCGAGTAAGTGTTCCATGGGCTTTGATCATGCTTCAGTCCTTGCTGCAAACTTCACAAGTCTGTTTCCCCCCTTAGTTCGGACCAGAAGCCCAGAGTGAACAGGGTTGAGAATTTTCTTTCCCCAGGTCACTTTGGCTCTAGTGATTTACCCTTTGGTGTAATGGTTTCCCTGAAGGCAGGTCTTGTCAAGAACATGCTCCATTAGCGCATGTCAATGGTGCCGTGCTTTTCCACCTGCCAGATCGCTGATAGATTGTGACAGTCTGTCAAATTCATGAGCGTTAGAGACCCCCTACCCACTAGGGTGGAGGGGAAAGTTTGCATACCATATTTTTGAAATGTGATTTTTTTTAATATTTAAAGATAATACAATTAATATTATGATATGTATACATAGAGAAGAACATAGATTAAGATTCAAAGTGCTTGGGTTTTCATTTAGACTTCCCCAACTGGCTCTTCAAGGCAAGTCCAGGCAGCTCATGACTCCTCCAGTAGGCACAGAGTAGAGCCAAGGGTTCTGTTTCCTAAACTGAGGTTCCTATGTAGATTTGACTCAGGCTAAGAGCACATGCTTTCTCCAGCTAAAGACTTCCTACTTGCTGTGCACTGGGAGAACCTAAGGATTTTTTTTGACTGTTCCCTGGCAAAACCATGTAGAATTCCATCCTTACGACCTTTTGACTAATTCCAACCTTCTAGCCAGGTGCACACTCCTCTCACAAGCTTTCTATACTGGCTGAAAGTCAGTCATGCAAGCTGCCTATGGATTGCTCATGATGTACCATACAGCAGACACTGGGGGTGGGGTAGCTAGTTCTTTCTTACGACAAGTGTTAATAGTATCTTTCTGAGACATGTGATACTAATCGTGCTTCAGGAATCTTTCTAATAATAACCACATTAGAATTTTCATTACTATTAGCTTGAAATGTATCTGAGAGCATCTCCAGAGACCCTCAAGGGCGTGCTAAGACCTGTGGTCCCCTCAGCTACCCCTCCTGTTAAACAGTAAAGAACTGAAACTCAATAACCCATGTAGCTTTTCTGAACACACACCGTAGTTACAGATCAGATCCTATCTCAGCAGTGCATGGCGGGAAAGACCTGCACTTATACACAGCACATCAGGCTAGGCTGGGAAAGGTGCTTTGAAAATCCCCCAACTTTCTGCAAGGGATTGAGTGATGCGGTGAAGGACCTCTGCAGAAATCCCTTAAGCGCCCATTCTCAACCTTTCTTCTTTCATCGTAATTCAGTCCTTTAAAGGTTTCGCTTCCTCGAGTAGATCATTCACCAGCCCCAGTCATTCCAGAGACGAACCAGTAGAAGGGAAAGGTCTATGGAAAGAAGGGCTACGCTCCACTGGAAATGTTCACAATAGTGACTTTTTTTTTTTCCCAACGAGAGCCTAATTACCTTTCGAAATTCCAAAAATGTCAAACTGATTATGGAGTATGCTTTTTTTTTCCTTATAACATCACATGCACACGAGTTATTTTGGGATAATGAGCAATTTTAATCTTGCTTAATAAAAGCTATTCACGGGGCACTTTAGGAGGGATCTGCATATAAGTAGTCTTTCTAAACTACTTTCTCCTTTCAGTGGCATTTATTCAAGAGTATGCAAATTCTTCTAAAACTGGAATCTAAATTTAGAAATCGGAAGGGCAAAGCTATAGGGCTGAGTAAATTTTCCATTTTTGTAAAGAAGATTTCTAGAAAAAATAAAAGGAAAGAAAAATGAATTTTGAATTGTACTGTTACCTATATTTTGATAAAAATCTAAACTGTGCTGAATTTTGAATTAGAATATAAATATAATACAGGTTTACAAACTATAAAAATTAGGATAAGAAAAAATTTAATTCAGGAGTTCAAATTTCCTCCTACAATTGAGGGTCATAAATGTGCAGGTATGAAAGAATAAATTGAAAGTGATTGTTACCTCAATGTTAGCACCACTATGGGTTATTTACTAACACCAGGCTATCTTAGCATTACCCAAGATTTCATTGCTATTTGGAGGTTTGAGGGGAAAATTCTAGAAGAAGCTTCAATAGCAAGTATAATCCAGGAGAGCAAGTTCCACCCTTGCTTCTCAGTGTGGTCTAAGGAATCACCAGCAGAGGCATCACCAGGTAGCTGGTTAGAAATGCAAATTCCATGGCTCTGCCTGAAAGGCACAGAATCAGACTCTGCATGTCACCAGGAGCCTACCACACTGTAGTCTCTAAGGTCTTCTACAGGGGGACTAAGCACAGACTGGGAAACACTAAGAGCTGGTTTTGGAAGTGGACTGTAATGTTCAAATCCTGCCTTTGCTCCTGGTAAAGGGCTTTTCTATGTGGCCCCCTCAGCACACACATGTGATTACAAAAGGCCTTTCATTTTGTGGGACTGTTTACCTGTGCTCTTTCTTTTTCTTTTTTTCTGCATGTACATCTATATAAGTGTGCAATGCATATGTGCATGTGTGTCAGCATGTTTGTGGGAGCTTGTTGGGATGCTAGAAATGCAAGCTCTGTTCCTCATCCTTGTTCGCATGGAGGGTGCCCCTTCCAGTAAGCCATCTCCTAAGCTCCACTACCCACTTCTTTATTTATTCTCTATCATCATAGCTTTGAGAGGCATTCCAAAAAATGTAAATGTAATAATCTGTGTACAGGGAAAAAGCTACATTCCTTTTGTGGGAGCAGATAGTGCAAGGGTTAATCTGCATATTATCTGAAAACTTGTTTCTATATCAAGGTAGATCTGCTTTTAAACTCTGCTTCTCTTACAGCTGAATCTCATCTGACTAGCAAGCTTGACTTTTGTTAACGCTCTGTTTCGAATTCCTACAGTGCTTGGCAGGTAGGGTTGAGTTATTGAAGTATATCTAATTCATGTCAAACTAATGCTGTTTTCCTTTGGTGGAAGTTTCCTCTGGTTTTGTCCTAAGGTGACAATTTTTTTTACTATATCAGAAAGAGATGAACTGAAAAACAGAGCTGAACAGGCTGAAAGTTGCATGAGGAAGCAAAATACACTACACATTTAAAACGATAAGAAAAAGTATTCATTTATTCTGTAAATGCCATAAAATGGCTGATTATAAACCAAACATTAGCTATTAAAAAAATCTCTGCAAGCTATACTTTAACACAACCTAAAATTTCTGAATAAATAGACGGAAGGAGGGGAAGCCTTTGCAAGAGGATTTTTGCCTAAGCCCAGTTCAAATTTGTCACCTCATTTGTTTCTATTACTGTTTCCATAATCCTGGTGACTCCATGCATGCAGTTCTTTTACCAGATGTCTGAGATGTGCTATCTAGCTGGATGCATTAAGTGTGCATGTGAAGGAAATGAAACGTTCCGGAGCTCACAGAAAGCACAGAAAGCAACCACTTTTAACTGAACAGCTACTAATCACCTTCTGTGTAGTTATTTCACAGATATTCCCTAATCAGAGCAATCGATCAGTTTATTAATTGTTTCCATTTAACAAGGAAACTTCTTAGAGAAGTTATCAAAAACTTATACATTTTAAGAGAGAAAAACTAAAATTGAAAAGCGACCATGTCTTCTTAATTCCCAAGTCAGCTTGTCTACCATAGCATTATAAAATTATACTGCCCATAACATTAAGTGTCTTGACATCTCTGTTGATAATTTGAGAGTCATCCATGCTCTTGTCCCCTGTGAGGATCCCCAAAATCCTTGGTATCAATCAGCAGACACAGATTGCTTTAACAACAGCAGAATACAGCATCTACTTCGTCAAAGTACCTCTCTCTAGGTGTATTTAGGTTTTCCTCAGTCATTTTTACTTCTAGAGAATTCAGCTGTTGGTAGGAAGAGTCCTACACATTGGGACTTCTGTTTACTCTCTAATGTGGCTATTACAAGCACTCATGACTATGCTTGAGTTGCTAAGGCACGTGCTGAGAGTATGGCTGCAAGCCACTAACCTCTACAGGCAAGAGGAAGCCAGGACCCACTAACCTCTACAGGCAAGTGGACGCCAGGACTAGCATCCTACTGATGAATCTGTCATTGCTTAGTAATTTGCAAACACCTATTTGGTAGCTGTTAGACACAACAGCTTGGGAGAATGAGGAATGCTTCATTTACAGTTGTACACTCAAGGTACCTCATTGAGATACTTAACCATCATGAGAACGACTCTCACCAAGGACTCTTCTCGGCTAAAAAATATTTGTTTCCAAGTTTTCTGAACCCATTTGACTTTTAAGGCATTACCTTGAACTTGCTCACCTGGAATTAGTTACATGTCTGCATTCTTAAAGTTACCATAATGTTTCAACATGGCGGTCTAGTAGCCCTCAGAATTAGTTCTCAGGGACTCCCCTTATTTGCTTTCGTTTCAGCCCAGGCTGTTCTATTTGTCTGCTTCTTCTATTTAGATTTCACACCAGGGTTTTACACAAGTGTTTCCTGCATACTCTAAAGCATATCACCATCTGCTTTAAGGGCCTTAGACCCCAGGAATTCAGGTCAGTCTGCATCTGCTTTGCAAACAGAGAGTTCCGAACACAGGGGAGGACAGGCAGTAATGACTCAGAAGCTCAGAGAGTGGTGGAACGCTTGGTTCAACTTCACAAATGTTTTGTTGGACCCTATTCAGGCTTTATTTATACAGCTTGGAGGTTTGCATGCAATTAATGGATAACTTTTCACAAATTCTTCTTTCTGTAAGTTTTGTCTCTGGTGAGGAAGGATCATGTAGTACCAAGCATATGTCTTGCTGTGATTAAATGAGGTAAACTTTGTGAAGTGTTAAGTTCAGGGACAGCAGAAGAATGAGCAGGTGAAAAACGCCAGTTGTTACTTTTTTCAGTGATGATATTCTTCTTGAGAAAAAGTAATTTTAATGGTATGGAACACTGGGAGTGGAAGATCTAAGTAGAGATAGGATTGGGTTAAAGAAGTGAGCAGGGTTAATCAAAGTTAAGAAAGTATTTTTAAAAAGCCAAATAGGAGCCCAATAGTTTGTAAGAGAAACTCATTTTAAATATTTCTTCAAAAAGTTTAAGCGAGGATATTCTGAATAGGTAGATAACACTGGTCCCAAAAGCTACAGGCTGCTAAACGTAAATCCGACTGGCAATGACCTCTCTATGAGTTGTTTGTCAAGGAGGCTCTAGGAATACTCAAAGCAATATAGGCTGTCACCACTACTATTGGTTGCCCACCAAAACTAGATACTGAGACTCTATCATTAAAGACAAAACATAATTTAGGTTGTAATCCATAGAGAAATCAAATTTGAATTGAACTACAAGCTTCCTGCTGGTAGCTTTTAAAGAAAGAACCACAGGATGCTATGTTGACTGCTGGTAGGGAAAACCTACCATTTGCATTACCTCGGTGCGGATCCTACAAGTCACGGCATCAAACTGCCTGGCAAGATATGCTCATTGGTGGCATGACCATTAGAGACGTAACCAAATGCTTTCTGATTGAACTTGAGGCTTTCTCCATAGAAACGAATCCAGGTCTGATACTATAAACCTAGTCAAAGTCCTTTGCTAGGGAAGCCATAGTTCCTAGGGGAACCTTATGCTGTTATTTTGCTAAGTGGGCATGATGTCAACTTGCCTTATAAATATTTGTGTTTATACCCACAGATTAGAGCTGCTCTCGGTCTTTCTCGGAGACACTTCTGTTTGTGGGCAATGGTTAAAGCAGAGCCCATAATACTGCTGGAGAAACCTGATCTCCCTTTGGGGTTCTTAGTCTCCTTAATAAAAGATTTAAAGACAGACTCAGAAGGAAGCTCAAGGAAAAATTTTATTGGAGTTTGAAAGAAAAACATCAGGGTAGGCATACTGTGTAAATATTTGCAGCTGGCGGGAGGAGGGAGATGGGTGAGAGGAAGAGAGAAAGTAATACCTTCCTCGTTAGAGTCCAAGAAAGCTACAAGTTCAGCAGAGGATGTCGGAAGCAGCTGCATGGTGGAAGGGAAGGGGACTTCAGAGAAAGAGGGAGAAAGCCCTGCAAGTCAGGGAAAGCTTGCTTTGCCTTTGGCTGGTATCCAAAAGAAAAGGAGATAGATGTTTCCCTTCATTTTACACTTTTTTGGAGCTAACAATAAGAAAACAAGAAGCTTAGCAGTGCTGCATGGTGGAAGTCCTGTAAGCCTTTCTGGGGAGAAGAAGTGCATTATCTCATTAAGGACTCGAGTTCCATTTCCAAATTTTTACTGACTTCAGACAAATCAGCTTTCCTGAGGAGCGCTCTTCTGGCCTTTAAATCCCTGTAAGAATAACTGCTCCAAATGCAGAGGATTAGCGACTGTTGCGTGCTCAGTCCTGAGTGGGATATCCCCTTCAAGCCTCAGGGAACAGGGAACCCTTCAGGAGAGGATGGAGAAAGATGTCAGAGTCAACAGACTCAGGATGGGGAGAGAGCTGTGAAACTCTGTCTTCTAGACATGACATTGCCATTGTCCTGAGGTGCAAGGTGGCCTGCCTGCCAACATCATATCATGGATGGGGAGGGGTTCATGAGGCCCCGCCTTACCCAGAGGAACTTTTGTCAGCTAATGTTTGTTGGCGATGGACTCATCATTTTCTTAGTTGGTGTAGCCGCTGGTAAGCTGCCCCTGCTCCAGCAATTAACACAACATATGTGCCTATGCAAGAAAGTCTAATTAAACAAGTGAGCAACAGAATATCAATGGCAGCAAAGTATAAAGGTAGGAGCTGGACGTTTAGGGAGAAGAGGTTCATGGGAACTGGAGGAAGGATGAAATTACCAGAACGTATTAAGAACCTGTATGTAATTGTCAAAGAATAACTTTTACAATGATGTCAACATTTTCTCAGCTTGTTGCATGGCTGCCTTTCTGTTCACAAGGGAGGCCAAGACTCAGATTCATAACAGTGTGGTCTCAAGACTATAGCATTGCAGATCCTGCCTCTATCCTTCTGAGGTCATGCCAATGACTTGGATAGGAAGTAGGCCTGAAGAATTTCCCAAGTGATTCCACTTATTCCTGGAACAGGGGGCTGCTCCAGAAGTTTGGAAGTGATGGCTCAGGAGTGCTTACAGCATGGCCATCTGTTCACGTAGGAACAAGGAAGGAGTCAACTGAAGCCTCTCCTTTTCCCTTTCTGTACTTAAGATGGGTGTTCATTTTACCCCCTAGGTGTCAAGTATGCGTAATCTGTGCCCTGCTTGTGTGTAAGTAGTCTGGAAGTGATTCAAGAAGTCAGTGTTCCAGGTCCATACATTCTGAGGGTGGCTTAGGTTGAGTCTTTGCCACATTTCTTGGGCCTCGACTTGCCGATGACAAAGAAAGAAAGTTTGTGAATACAACAAAGCCCTTACTGATGGAGCCCTTTGGAAAGCAGAGTGGGTCAACCCGTAGCACAGTACTCTTGCTTTGTAGCCACTCCTGCAGCCCGGGTAGTCTTAAGAGTATAAAGTGGTATCTGCAACAGCTGCAGTATCAATTTGGTAATTGACTGGTGTGAGTTATGTTCTGTTCTTGAATAAAAACAACTGCCCCAGGTGAGCATGTTTGCCTGGTTCTTGGGCACTTGATGTTTCACACTGGAAAGAAAAGCATTTTGTTAGAATCCCATCCATCGCCTCCTGCTTAAGCTAAGCATCCGCTGCTTCCATTCCCTGGTTGCCTCTCTCTTCCTTGCACGTTTTTTTCTCTCCCTTCTAAACCACCAGGCAGGACCCTCCTATCGTGGCTCCCACCTCGTTTGGCCTTTTCCTTGCTCCCTCTCCTTATAGCCAAATGACAGTCTGGCTACTTGTCAAGTCCTTTATGAGTAGCCCCTGCCCTTCTGACTGGAGTAAACAGGAGAAGGGCTAGGAGACTCCCAGCACAAAAGGGATGCTTTCTTGGAGGCAGCTGGACCTCAGACTTAGCGGACAATGCTTTTTCCAGGTGTTAAATTCGGACATTTCCTCACAATCATTGTCATTCTCTTTTCTTTCGCCACTGACTTCCAAATACTGTGGCAATTTTCTCTTTTCTTTTGGAGTTGCCTTGGTTATTAATTAAAAAACATATAAATTTATTGATCACCTGTTGTGGCAAGGACATAACATATTTTGCATCTGTCTTCTTTCCTCCCCAGGGACACCATATGTCCATTTCTGGCATCTACTCTATTTTATAAACACAAGAGTGAAAAGGTTTGGCTATATTTAGTATCTTTTATGTCAGTAAATTATATATGTCCCTCTGCTGTTGGTCCTAGTTGTCTCTCCATAACTCATATATCTTCCATATTTGAAATGTTTCATTTATTCTATTTATGCAACTGGGCTTTTTATTAGCACCATGTATTCATAAATATACATGTATACTTTAATGTCTGTTTTTACCTTCTTTACTGTTGAGCCCACAAGCATAAAGCATTCTTTCTGCTTTATTGCCATCAATAGGTTATTGTGACCTTTTATGGGGAAGTTAATTGAGTTGTGATCATTTGCTGTCCAATTAAAGTAGTAACTTAGCGTGCATTTAAAGAGACATGTTGTACACAGGTGAGCAGGCCCTGAACCTCACCTGAGCAACACAATAGAGCCAACTCTGTTGTTGGAAGTGAAGGTGAGACAGACCCAAAGTTTTGAGCATGGGGGAGCTGTCCCCTTTATCATCTGTCTTGTGGTGGCATGGGTGGAGGAGAGATGCCATCCATCAACACCTGGGGCAGGTGGGAAAGCTGAGGTCATAAGAGCAGGAGACCTGTCCCTGTCCCTCCACAAGGTGCAACACTTGGAAGAGCAGGCCCTGAACCCTACGTGGGCATCACAATAGAGCCAAGCCTGTTGGCAGAGGTGAGACTGAGCCAGCCCCAAAGTCATGAGCATGGAAGAGTTGTCCCCACCACTTGTCTGTTAGAAGACAGAATGGGTAAGGGAGAGATCCCTCCCCCATCACCCTCTGAGGCAGGTGGAAGAGCTGGCCCTGAGATTATAGGAGCAGGAGACTGCCCCTGGCCCTCATCAGCTGCAGCACTAGGGAGAGTGGCCCCTGTACCTCTCAAGGACAATACAAAGATGACCCTGAAGGTGTAGTGTGAAAGAACTGACCCTGAAAATGTGAAAGCCCGAGAAGTGGTACCCCCCATCGCCACCTTTCTCATCATTTCAGGGGGTGAACTAGCCAGGCAATGCTTCACGCTAGTGGTGAAGACACGGGAGAGCTAGAGGGCTGAGCAACCCTACAACTATCCAGACCCAGAACCAGGGTTATGTGTTGGCCCACTCCAACATCCACCCCATCTATGATTCGCTGGAGCATAGGGGTGGGAGTTGGGAGTGGGGCCAGTCCTATGGACCCAGGGCTGCAGGATCTCAATGGCATAGGGCAGCAACACGATATCCAGGGAGAGTCCCAGTGAAGGCCCAGCATCAATGGTGTAGCAGAAACCAGGGGCCTCAAACCAGGCCAGTGACTTTTTGTGATGAGCACCTGCATGTAGAAATGTATGGATAAAGGGGTTTACTACATGACTCACTGTATCATACTGCAGCTTCCATGATGAGATTTTCCCTTTTCTTCCCCACCCTTTATTTCTCTTTTCTCTAAGTTTTATTCTGGGGTGTGTGTGTGGAGATGGGTGGGATCAAGAAGCATGATGTGAAAGACACAAAGAATCAACAAGAAGAAAGTTGAGAAAACAACGAAACAAGTTCTGTCTTGTTTGTAGCTGGCATGACATCCCTTGGTCTTCACTGCCCTGAGTATACCTAACTCTCAGAGGGTGTATGAGTTTATTTACTGTTACTATAATGATATCACTGAAATTGAAGATTCTACAAAGAGGATCATATAGTCCATCCCTTTGTGAGCACAAGAAAATAATGTAATCTCTTACAGGGATTCTTCCTTGCTGTATCATACTTTGGGGGATGGCACCGTGGCAGGAGAGCACGTGAGAAGGGGAGACTACGTGGTGAAGCAGGAAGTCATGGGTGGGAAAGTGCCAGGATTGCACGTTTATCACAGCCTTCACACAAGGGCTAACTGGGGTGCCCATGACAACTCCACGAGGGCTGTATCCTGAGGAACTAACTACCTCCTGTGATGACTCACATCTGGTGAAGGTTCTATGACCCTCCCAGTCATCCGTCACACTGAGTACCAAGACTACAATGTATGAATCCAGAAGCAAATCCCCAGGCATGAAACGTCCAAGTTACAGAAGAACGGAGATGAAGGAGGAAGATAAGTCTGGGACGTAGGACAGAAGTAAAAGAGGCTCTGCCATAGAAACCAAAGGCATCTGGTCCCTGCCCTAAGTCAGCACGCATTCTCAAAGGCTTACAGCCACTAGTACCTGGAAGGAGTTACATATTGACAAGGACAGGTGATCTTTGCAGGCTGGATCACTAATTGAATCTTTGGTTTTGGATCTTAATGTTTGCCCATGCTTGTTTTCAGGTGGATGAAATTCCCATCAAAGATATCCACCTGCCCCTGGCTGAAGCACTTCTGATCTCCTTGGCAATTTCTTATGTATGAGATTGTTTCTACAGTTTGGGGGTGGGTCATCATTGTAATTGCTTAGATCAGGATCTGTCTTTAGGGTATAAAGAATGGAAGAGCCCATCTATGGCATGGAAATAAAATCACAGCATCAACACAATAACTAGATTCCCTTTGGGTCTTACTTGTGTGAGTTAAAACAGATAAATGCTCAAGCTGATTAAAATAGACAACTATTAAACGTTCAAAAGATTATAACAGAGAAGCCAGTGTCTGAAAAAGCAAAAAGTGGGATGAATAGCCTATTGGTAACAAATCTTGTGATAAGACTATTCCCAGATAATTTAACAATCTACTGTGGCAGAGAAAATGGAGGCTTAAAGCAACATAATAGTATCCCCTAGATAAACTGCCCGTTAGTTTTGCAAGCTGCGTCTACAGCACAAATTTCCAGGGGTCTCCCCTGAGGTCCTTTCAGGGCATTTTAAGCTCTGCACTGAATTGATGTCCACTTTGGATTAAAGACTAAAGCATCCATTCTTTGCACTGATTGCTTTTGTCCCAGTTTTGAATGGAGGGCTAAGAGGAAGGACCAGTCAGAGTCTCCTGGTGCTCCAAACAGGTACCAGTGTCACGCACTTTGTTATGACTCTGGGTATATTAAAACATAAAGATATATTGCCAGGCTGTTATAAAGCGTGCAGCACATTTAAACTGTTGATGTTTAGCTAATTAGGAATTCTAAGAAGTGAACTTTATTTTGTTATTCACAAGATCGCCCAGGACAAGGAAAAATATTGACATATTCTCTCAATCTGCTCTCTGTATCTCAGAAACTAAACAAATAAGCTCACTGCAATGATAAAATCAGAACGAACTCTGAGGCCTAGACTAAATGACCCTCACTCTTCTTACACCACAGGCCTGTTATCAGCAGTCCTTCAGCCTGTGCCTCTGTAGGAAAGCCGGCATCCTAACTGCTCTCCTCTGTAGGTTAGAGTGGCCCTCTGCTAGGACTATGTAGTTTGACATTTCTTTGAGCCGCTGACATTGCACCGACTGACTCAAGCTGTTATCTGTCCTGACTTCAATCTTCTTAGCAGGCCATGCTATCATAACCCTGTGTAATTCGTCGCAACCCTAACAGCCTGGCTTTCATATCTGTAAATTGATTGCCCTTTCTTGAACATCTTTTGCTACACAACAGAACTGATAGAGAAGGGAGAGAATCAGCTTACATCATCTATACTAAAACGTGTCCTAGGACGAGCAAGTCAAGCAGACAGTGGCTTTAGGAAGACGTGGGTTCTAAGGAAGCCTATCTCTGGCTTGAAGGTTAACCTTAGCTTCCATACTGTAGCAGTGGACAGATCTCCATGCAGACTGCTTTCAATGCAATACTATCATTCCATGGATCGACACCAGGAGGACAGTATTCTTATTGCCTGTGAAAGGCAGTGGGTCTGAAATACCAGTTCCTGTCGGGGAAATCTGGTGTGTAGATAAAGAGCTAAGTCCCTCCACAGGATTCCAATCTCCTACCCTGAACATCCACAAAATACCCAGAAGTTCAGCAAATTTCCTCTTATCTCCTGGCCCCGGGGCACATTATTAGAGTGAAACTGGACCGGAAAAAGCCTGGTGATTCGATTTCATCAGTGATACTCCATCTGCCCTTTATTTGTGGCTAGAAAAGCCATGCAAAACCACTACAGAGTGGTAACCGCCTGTTACTAAAATATTACTCATGATGAAGTGTACCAGTCTACCTGTGACAGGTCCCAGAGCCAGGCTTTATGGGAAGAAGCTGCATGATCACCTGCCCTCCCCACCCACCACCAAGCAAGCCTCAATGAAATTCAACATGACATTTCAAAACAGTTGAACATGAAGTTGCTTTCCATATCTGTTGTTGTTGTTGTTTTAATGACAAGCTGTTGTGTTTGGTGCCAGCATTTAAACACCTATTGGTTTAGACAGTTTTGCTATTCCCAGGCTCATAGGAAAAACAGCATAGACTCTGTTTATCCTACTCCTTGGACCCACTTGACAGTCTCTTGCTAGGAGTGTGGTTCTTCCTTGTGTTTTTCACTCCAACAGAGACAAGATATCCAAAGGTTCCCTGTTGGCAGTACAAGAATAGAATAGTGAGACCCCAAAAGAAGCTCCTGTGATTGCAGTAGCATTCCAGACTGCACCCTGAGCATAGCCCAGTAGCCTGGCTTTCCTTGTGTTTCTGGTTTTCTCAGCCTTACGTAGTGAACTAATGAGGTTGGAATGACCCTTTGGCAGAAAACAGTGGTATAGGCTGTCTCTGTTTAGCCAAGACTTCAGCTTGGAGCCTGGCCTCTAGTCCCACATCTCCTTCTTACCATGTTTGCTCCTGTTCCTTGCCTCGGTTATGGATGCTGCATTTTCTACTCTGCTGTGCATGGTGAGGTAGGTTCAGTTGCTTATAGGACTTGGTTTGGTTCTATCTCCAGAAGCCTAACCACATTCTTCCCTGGTACAAAGACAAACAAACAAACAAACAAACAAAAAAACTATACTTTAACATTCACGGGAGGAAAGTGAACCACAACAAAATAGCCATCCCCCCAAATGGCATGACACAAAGGGTGGGTAGATACTGAGGTCTTTTAGAAGCCACATGGTTACTGGAATCTTCATCCTAACCATTGAGAAGTAAAGCCCTCAAAGCTCGAAGAGCCTCAAATCTAGTGTGAACTTCGCTGAGTTTCTGTGAGGCACAATTGGCACAACTCAGATGAGCAAGATGTGCTTGACCTGACCTGTTAGGCATCACAGTCCTGTACATACCCCTCTCTCTAGTACTACCAGGACTACTGTCCTTTTAGCATGGAGGTCTTCTATCTAGTCCATTCTACCTGCTGAGGTAGATGACTTTGCTGTCATCCAATTTGAATCCTGGTTTGTAACCCTGAATCTATCCCATCTGTACCATGGTCCCTGAAATGTGCCATGTTTATTTGCTTTGTGTCTATTTGATTTATGTTTTCATTGAAGCTAGCTATTGTGTTTTGTTGTTTCTATTGTTTTATTTCTTCTCAGGTGGGTTGAACTTCTTTTGTTCCCCCCTCAGGTCTACTGAACCCTCCCTGCTCCTCCTCTGGTCTACTGAATGTAGGCCATTGTTTCCCAGCTGTGTTTGGAGTACTTAGCAGCAAAGCCTCCTGTCCATGCTTTTCAGTTCCCATCCCTTTATTTATGAGTGAAGTTCATACCTTTTGCATCACATCACAAATGCTGCTCAGGTGTTTTTCTGTCCATGGGTAACAGTGCTATTATAAGGACTATTCCTGCAGGTGGACTGGTCATTTGACAGTCTCACCATTCTCTGGGAGGAGGACTGAGCAGATATTCCGCCCATGCGAATTTATGTAACTTCGGAGCTTTCAAATGAGGTTAGCAACACTGTTTAGATTCAAGTCTTTCTAATCTGTTTTCAACAAAGTGGTAGAAATCGAAATAACTTTTCACCTTGAATGATTTTCTGTTTCACAAGTTGTTGGGAAGTCTATTTAGAATGTTCAGTTTAGGCAATCCTGAATTCAAGGCCCAGTCCATTTGTTGCCACGTAATGGTGACATACCCACTTTATGGGAACAATGGCTGCCACTTCAAAACATAGCTTGAGGACTCATTTGTGACATTTCCGTTTTAAGGAAACTATAACACTACTGGAGTTAAATCCATTCACTTCCAGTCCACACCAGCGAGAAATGGAGTTGTAAGGTTCTCATAGTCCAATAGAACCAGCATCCTTCAAGCCAGAGGAATAATCAGTCTCCAAACACTCTTCACTCTCAGAAGAAAGACCACATGAGGTCAGAGAAAAAGATTATTATCTGAAAGCCAGGAAAGGAGTCCTGACATCAAGAGGAGCCTTCTTGCACTTCCCAGTATCTATGACTGGAACTTTGCCACACCTTGATGCTATACTCTCAGAATCTAGAACTCGGGAAAATTGAATTTTGGTTCTCGAGTCATCCAGGTGTGAGGCATTTGGTATACTATCCCACGACACCTCTAAGGCACTTGGTTCAATTATTGACCACAGCACAGAAAAACAGTACAACTCCTGCCCGTGTCATCACTGATCTGATCAATTGTATGGCCATGACCTGTTTTTAGGCCTTTTTTTTTTCTCTTGCCTCAGACAGAGGGTAATACTCATAGCTAAATATTTGCAGCTTTCTGTTTCTCCGAGTTCCTCTCCAAGTTTTCTCCATCCTCATTAGGTAACATCCTGGTAGTTCTCCCTCCTTCACAAACGCAGTACTTTGCTGGCATTGTATCTGGGTCTTACTGTTTTATGTGTTTGCTGGGGGTGACTTTTTAAACCTGTGAACTTTCTTGTACAATTGACAGTATGGATCTGTTCTTCATATTGTTTGAGAGATACAGCCTGATTTTCTTATTCTTCAATATCTGTGTTTTCTGAGGACCTGGAATTTTATGCTTCACTGGGCATCTGTTCTGTTGTGAACTAATTTTCTAATATCCATGAATTCTCTTTTTAAAAAATCATGGTTGCAATTAATTCCCACCTTTTGTTTTTTTCTCCTCACTTCACAATCTTGATGTTATCAATTCACTAAAATTGTGCAAACATACGGATATTGCATCATTAACATGTGACATTGTAAGATTTTAATTTAAGCTTACACCCTTTCTTATATCACTACATCTAAAGTCCCCTAACCGGAAGTAATTATCAATCTGTCGTGCTAACTGAATACAGGATTAGTATCCCTGACAATAGTACAGTTCTTTTCTCTGCATTTGGGTTTTAAATGACTTCCAGTGCCTAGGCTAGGTAATATTATCTAATATTTTTGGATTATTATTATTTCTTGAAATGTAATAGTTTATAAAAAGAAAAGGCTATATATTTTAAATGTCATCTATATGTGAGATAACATGAATGAAATTTAATGTCATTGAAGAATAATTTTTTAGAATCTACTAATTTACATTGTGACCCTCTAAAACTGGATTGTATATATCTACAGTATTTTATCCAAATGTTCTTAGGGCTGGACACAACCAGAATTCAATATTTTTTATTTTTATTTATTTATTTATTTATTTATTTATTTATTTATTTTTTATTGAGAAAAGGAAAAAAACAAGTTTCCACCTCCTCCCAGCCTCCCATTTCCCTCCCCCTCCTCCCACCC
>NW_004949100.1:23713401-23720824 GCF_000317375.1 Microtus ochrogaster | reverse complement strand
TGATGTTATGTGCCTAAGGAGGGCGGTGGGGCCGAAGTGGGGAGGGTTCTGCCCAAGAAGGCTGGGGGGCCAAGGAACCTCTGAGCTCCCCGTCCCAGGCTGGCGCCGCGGGGCCAGAAACTCACCCCAAAAATCTCAATATTTTTTAGATGTTAGAAAGGTAGTTAGGTATATAGTCATAGAACAGGTTCCCAACCATCAAACGCATTGCCACTTTCTAGAAAATTATGTGTACACATGCCTTAAAAAGAATAAAGAGCAGGGAGAATTTCATATCAGTTTGTGTAGTGTCTAATAGCCTGATAAATTGCATTTTAAAAGCAGGTTTGCAGTTTTAAATTTAAAATTGTGTATAAGAGCTGTGAGCAAACCATACAGAGAATTTCTGGAGCACTCTTCCTGAAAACATCTGCAAGGGTCCTTGCACTGTGATACACATGTCTGGAAATGCAGACATGCAGACAATTTCTGACTCAACCATAGGGATGCTAGTCTTTCCTCACGGACTTAATATTCGATGCTTGGCATTCCTTGTTGTTTTCTGATATTCTTCCCACCTGGCAACTGCCTGTCCGATCATCAGGCTTAAGTGCAGATATTATCCCTTGCTCTTATCATACTATTGCCATGTTACATGCAATTACTTCTTTACTTCTGTGTCAAGTATTTGTGCAGAGGCTCAGAATAGGTTGTTTGACCAGTAATAAATAGTCATACAGAATGAATGGATGAAAATAAATAACAGGTTGGGGCTAATTTTTAATTGTTGTTAACAGTGGAACAAAGTCTTTATTGAGACTTAGAGTGTACAAAAATTCCAACAATATTCAAAAGCAAATACTATGTTCTGTTGGTGCCATGTCAAATCCCTTTACTTGGATAGTATATCCATCCTGCACCAACTCTGCCCAACAAAAGGTATTCTGTTTCAACTAAAAAACAGTGTGTGCATGTTATTTGTGTGTGCAGACATGATGCATGTGTGTGTATCATGGCCAACATTTGTGGGAGTCAGAGGACAATTTTGTGAATTGTCTCTTTCTGTCGCTAAGTGAGTTCTGGGAGTTGAGATCGCGCTGCGAGGCTTGCACAGCAACTATCTTTTCCTGATGTACTCTCATCACAATCCACTGCTAGATATTGCTTAGACATCAATCTGTCGGGTTTTTTGTGAAAGAGCCAATAGCCACGGTAGGATATTCTTACCCACTGGATAAAGTCCATTGGCTCAGTAGCTGGTGGGTAGAAGGTGTGGTACCACTTACCATCACTCACGGTATTAGAAGATATATGATCCCATGATCACATCTTACTCTCTGTGGGTCAACCTTTTCCTTTAGTTTTTGAAAGTGTTTACTTTTACTGGACAAACATAGAAAGATGAAGACAAAATTTAAAGGAAAATGTAGCTATCAAAGGAGGGATTTGCCACATCCAGAGTAAAATACCTTCACTGCCATGGGAATATAGGATGGCAATGACAAATGAAGACATGGAGATTATTACGTCATCATGCAACCCACCACAACAGATTGCTTTGTGTCCTGCATGGTTTTTGATTACTGCTTTTTGGTTTTGTTTTTGTCAAATTATAATGAGTTAGAGTATTTGTGAAGAGGAACTTCAATCTGAGCACGCTTCTCTATGATTCCATCTAGGGAAGTCTATAGGGCAGTTTCTTGGTTTTTTGATTGATGTAGGAAGGGTCAATTCACTGGGGGCTGTGTTGCCCTTGGGCAGGTGGTATTAGTGGTAAAGGAAGGCAGACTGAGCCAGCCATGTGTAGCAAATCATCAAGCAGCAGTCCTTTGTGCTATTGGCTTCAGTGTCTGCCTTGAATTCCTGCCCTGGCTTCACTCTGTGATGGACTGTCTATAAACTGTAAGCTGAAAGAAATCCTTTCCTCCCCAATTTGATTTTGGTTGTGGTGTTTTATCAAAGCAATGCGAACCTAACTATGACACCTTCTTACTCCTAAATAGCACTTCTGCATCCCAAAGCTCAGAAGGTACAACCCACATGAGTAGGGATGTGCAGGAAAGCTTTTGCTACCACAAGGCAAGTTGCTCTTCCACCAGGCATGCCAGTCCAGAGGGCAGGGTATCTAGAACTGGTCCCATTGGGAGGAAATGAGGGAAATCAGCCATGAATTCATGACAGATTGCAGAAAGGGGTGGGCAATTTGTCTAACTGACCATTTCTGGTAAGCTTAACAAGAAATTACGACCAACAAGAATCCCTGAGAAATGTGTTCAAAGACAATTTAATAAGAAGGGCATGTCATTCTGAGTAGTGTAGGTGCAAGGAATGGGTCATATTGCCTGCCCTCCAACACCAGTATGGATTCTTAATCACTGAGTCTCATTCTGGAGAATGGCCTTCTCTCAACATGAATTCTCAGGTCAGAAATGCCTAGGTGCGTGTTTACTGGCACTTTACAGCCAAGAAATAACTTCAACGCTGTTGAAAAACAGTCCGTCCCTTTTCCTTCATGGTAGAAAGAGCTCTTTCCCCATATCTACATGGTGGCCTTTTTAGTAGCAAAAGGTAGCAAACACATGGGTGCTCATCAATAGAAGTCTAGTCAAACACGCAGCTAGAAAACTCCTACAACAAATGACTCTTGAGAATGTGTGTGTGAGAAGAGTATAGCTGTCTGTATACTGTCTTTAAAAAAATTTTTTTGGCATATTGTTGAGAACAACAGCTTGTAAAACAGCATGTATATTTTGATCCCATTTATGTGTAAATTATATACATATATGGTCATACATATATATCCATATATTATAGAGCAAGTTTTGGAAGGATGTCCATCAAATCATTGACAGTAGCAGACATAGTAACAGTCCCAGAGACTTTAGTTTTTTCTTTCTTGTATTTTTAAATTTTCTAAAAACTTATATTTTATTTTTGTAAACATGTGAACAGTATAAGATAAGATGTTTTAAGGTCAGCGTGTAGTTATTTACTGTTCTAAGTCCATTTTGAGAATTTGAAAGCAAGTGTTCTGTGCATATGAATATACACAATACATAGTTCATATGTGCATATTTACATACACACATACCCATAGCACATACATGCATATTCATATACACACATTTCAATGGAGGATTTTTGAATTTTATTTTTAATTTATTTCATTTATGATTAAAATGTAATTACAATGTCTCCCCTCCTTCAACCAATACCTCCCATGTCCCTTTTTCTTTAAATATATGTATATATATGTTTGTGTGTATGTGTGTGTGTTTGTAAACAAATGAATATATAAATACAACTTGCTGAATCCATTACTGTTGCTTGTATGTAAGCATTGTTAGGACTTGTGACTTAGTATTATATAAACAATGAGGGAACCCAAGGCTGGGGAAGACTATGTAGCTCTTCATCTAGGGGCTACTCTGGGACCCTAGGAGATTTCCCCCAGCTGCATTGCTATACCAACTGGTGTTGTCATTGTTCCAATCTTGTTTAGGCAGCCATGTTGTTGAGATTTTATGTTTGGAACTCATTTTTCATATTGAGAATCAGACAGTTCTGTAGCAGATTTCCTGGTTCTCCAACTCTTAGAACCTTCTACCCCCTCTTCTGAGATGTTCCCGGAGCTCTGGGAATAAAGCTTATATTATGAAGATATTAATTGGGGCTAGGCACGCTATGGTCAATTGTTCTCTGTATTGTGACTGGTGGTATTTTTTCTGAAGCTTGTTTTCTAAGCTTCTCTGATGAAGGGGGAGAGTTGTACTTACCATCAACAGGTATTTAGAGTGTAGTTAGGAACTGGTTATACTGGTTTATAAAGTTTTCTTAATAAATTTTTTAAAATGCAACGAGCTGTTGATCTTAGTGTTTAAAGGAAAACATTGAGAAAAGAGAGATTGTACTATTGTTGCAGAAGTCTCCAAAGTTCATTTTGTTTCGTTTGGTTCATGCTTCAGAGGAGATCTGCCTGGGAAGAATGGCCCTGAACAACACTTCTTTGGCCACATGGTATATTTCTGACCTGTGCTTTCTCAGGTGTTGGTTTAATTGTCTTGCAGATTTTAGGCTAAGCATCTCTACCGATGTTGCTGTGGACTCTATTTATTAACTTAAGAGTCGCTACATGTGAATCAGGCTTGCCATTTTGCTCCTTTGGGAGTTTGGTTTCTTTAAACCTCTAGATATTCTAAAGCAAACGAATCATAGCCACAAACTGTAACCCCCCCTTGTTGGTGTTACAGGTACCTCTAGCTTATACACATGCATACCCATAAAGCTAGTACACGCCTTTTGATGAGTACCTCGTCAATCATGCAATCTCATGACCCTGTTTACTGTCTACCCCTATTCATTCTTTCTACCTTTTCTTTCCTCCTCACACCACCGTGTGTTGGCTGGGATAAGTCGTCTGTGTCTGCCCGCAGCCTTTGCCTGGCTGCCGTACATATACTGGAAAAAATCCAAACAACTCTTCCTTTGCTCCTAAAATCTCAAGGCGAAGTAAGTGATTTCCTTTGTGGAACTAGAATAAAGTCCTATATAAAGTACAGGTGGAACATCACAGACTACTCTAAGTTCTGCCAACTAGGACGTCTGTCTGCTTACTGGAGTGCATGTAACAGTCAGCTCACCTTAGTGAGGAATGGGTAACCATAGCAGCAGCCACTCTGAATCATGTCATACTGCTTAAAGGGGCAGGTTTGTTGTTGTTGTTGTTGTTAAGCTGGAAACTGTTTTTCTTATAACCATTCCTGCTTACCTTCCATGCATTCTCTCTAAAGTGCTGAGTATTATTTTACTTAGGAACCTGTAAAAACCTCTTATGTTTTTTTATTTCTAGAATCTTCTCTGTAAGAGAGTAGAGAACATACTGCAGAGGTCTTGTTCAGTTTCTTCATGCTGTATTGCTTTTCAAGCCAGAACTCAGGTACTTCTGAGACCTTATTATCTGCAAAGACCATGATGACATCACAGCTAATTTACAGACCATTTACGCAGTGTCACTTGAGTCCAAACTTAAAGCAACCCTAATATATTTATTGCTGGCCAACACTTGATTGAGACTCAGAAAACTCATCAGACTGAAAATTTAGATTATCCAATAACCTCATGCCAGAGCGTGCATACACGTCCTCTCTCATTAAAGTAAGAGGAACTGGTTGGAAAGAAATAGTAGCAGATTGCCTATGTTTTGTGTAAGGAAACCAAACATTTTCACTGTCCAGAACAACGTAAGTCAAAAATTTGTTCCACTCTTCTCTAGCCTACAAACCCTCATTTAGAGCCAGCAATGGCAGCAACTCTAGAAGCGTTCAATTTCTGTCTCTAAATTTTTGGGTTTTTTTTTCTACTATTATAATTTTTTAGGCTTAAAATTCATTTGATGGGCCTAACTTTTCAGGAAACATAAAGTCAAAATATGCTACCACATTACCTTCAGGAAAAATCACTTTATGTCCCCCAAAGTAAAACAACAAGCAGTTATTGTTCCACTGTGCTATGTTCAATCTGAAGTTGTGATAAAGCTGTCACAGGATTTGGAATGTATTATAGTTATAAAAAAATCTTAAGGCACTATTGGATTCAAAATTATGACTTTTTTAAACAAAGTATATCAATATGATAGTGCTCCCTGATGGTGTGTAGCACATTTTCAGTGCTCTTTGAAGATATAGAAAGGTATGCTAGAGTTTCCAAATCATGTATGACAGGTGCATTAGTGTTCCCTAAGTTTGTCTAGCAAGGACAGCAGTGCTTCCTAGGCGTGTGTATCAGATACAGCAGTGCTCCTTGATCATGCATGGCCATCTTCCCTTATATATTCTTTCTCTTTCTGTGATATTGTATGTTAATGAACAGATGCCCTCCAAAAATAGCCATTAGAAAGTTTTAGACAGCCAGGCGGTGGTGGCGCACGCCTTTAATACCAGCACTTGGGAGGCAGAGGCAGGAGGATCTCTGAGAGTTTGAGACCAGCCTGGTCTACAAGAGCTAGTTCCAGGACAGGCTCCAAAACCACAGAGAAACCCTGTCTCGAAAAACAAAAAACAAAAAGAAAAAAAAGTTCTAGACATAATTCCTCAGTTTTGAGTTTTATATCTTCCTGAACCATCCTCCTGGCATGTGACCTTCTTCTTCCAGAATACTCACAGTGTATTCATTATATGGAATAGTCTAGCCACAGAGTGAGCCTAGATGTATATCCTTAAATATGCCTACATTAGTCACTGAGAAGCCATTATGAGTTCAGTCGACTATAATGACATTTTTGCACGTCTGTTTGTAACCATATTTTATTGAATAATGGCCTCAAAGTGTAAGAGTTATGGCAGCTTTATTGCAATATATTATGATAATTGTCTCATTTTACTACTTATTTTATTTTCTTACCATGTATAATTTATTAACTAAATGTCATCATACAAGGTCTGTACTATGTCCACTTTCAGTCATCCACTGGGATTAATCCACTGTATCTGTGATAAGTAAGGGACAGAGCAACTTCCATATTGTATTAAGTTGTACTCAGTAAGTTTCTAAAACTAAAATATTAGCAGAGTCTTCTAAGAAAAATACAGCAAAACTAAGCTTTAATAACATGGCTTTAAACAGTCAAAGTTGACAGGCTCTAAATGCTTTAGAAGGAGAAAAGCGTCCTTAAAATCTATTGTTCTCAGAGAAAATTAAAAATGTAACTGTGATTTTTTTTTAACAAGGAGACAATGCTAAGCATATGGTAGGTGTTAAACAAATTGTCCTTTAACTAACAAATGGTTATTTAGAAACCTAATGAAAACAAAAACCTTGGTTAGCCACACAGTGGGCTTTAATGTATACCCTTACAGATAGCCACTTAACCATTAAAAAGGTAAAAAGAAGAAAGAAAGAAATGAAATATTTAATCCCAGTAGCCAGAAATGAAAAGAAATTCAATAGATTGTTCAGGAGTTAATAACAAAGCTAGGACATCAGCTGCAAGACTGTGACTTCTACACGTCACAGGGAAGCTCATGAACTCACAACAATATGGTTGCCTAAGACATGAACAAAGACAGTATCAGTTAACATTGCAAAGTAACTGATGGGAGTCTTACATGACCTCACCCCTAGATGAAGAGCTATAAGACAATTAATGACCACTGAATGAATGAGGATTAGTCTTGTCCAACAATGAACCCCCTAACTGGCATTCCAATACCAGTGGTCATAAATCAGGAGCAGAAGGAGAGAGAGCACGAGCAAGGAACTCAGGACCACAAGGGGTGCACCCACACACTGAGACAATGGGGATGTTCTATTGGAAACTCACCAAAGCCAGCTGGCCTGGGTCTGAAAAAGCCTGGAATAAAACCGGACTCGCTGAACATAGTGGACAATGAGGACTACTGAGAACTCAAGAACAATGGCAATGGGTTTTTGATCCTACTGCATGCAC
>NW_004949100.1:23710499-23713025 GCF_000317375.1 Microtus ochrogaster | reverse complement strand
ATTTGAAAGAGAGTGGGAGAGGGTACACGGGAGGGCTTAGAAAGAGGAGGAAATGTTATAGAGTATACACAAATGAAATTAAAAGAAAATAGTAAAATCAAACATCAATGCATATGTTATACTAAGAAAACAGAAATATAAAGCTCTTGTAATTTTAACTTTAAAAACAAGAAAACTTGAAAATTGCTAGAACTGCTGTTATATAAGCAAACAAAAGACAATATTTAAATTGTAGTGTGTTACTTAGCTCTGCTTAGACTTTTAATATTCAGTAGGAAATATATCTTTTCTAAAAAGAAATCATTAGTGTAGGTCTATTGATTGAAATCATTAAAAAACTAGAAAATAGGCTTAGAATAGCCATTGAAAGATAAGGAAATAAGAGTTATTACAGAATTATTTCCATAAAATACCCCAGAAATTTTTATAAATATTTTAATAAAGTAAAATTAATGAATTCTAGAAATATGAGTGGCAAAGTTATAAAATAAAAACAAAAGTTCATAGAAAAGGCACAAGAAATTTGCATAAAAATATTTCAAGCTCCATTACAGGTAGAAAAGAAAGTCCACCTCCATAGACCAATGGTATCAGTGAAAGGAATGGAAGGAAAGTTTGATCTTTAGGCACACAATGCGCAATGAAAGAGCAATTAGAAAACCAAACACTGGTGGGTTCAAGATGCTTAAAGACATTTAATACAGTTGAATAGACATTGCAAGCCTAAGAAAACAGCAGCAAAATGTCAGTATCCATGGTTTGTATACCACCTAGCAAAGATAAAAGGATAGTTGACAGCACCTTCTTACAGAATTATCTAAACTATTCCTTTTAAAGAGAGTGAATGAGAGAAGATCATTATTTAACATTTTTTTTTCTTAGCTCTGGCCATCAAGACCTCAAATGTGATGGGGAAAAGAAGGTAACATTCATATATACATATATATGTCCCAAATTCCAACATTACTATACTGTTCTTAAAATTTTTAATGAGTAATGAAAAGAATACATATTTAAAAATGTTTAAAGGACCATGTCTTTAGGAAACCAACAATAACTGAATGGGTATCATGAGAAAATATTTATTCTTAGTAGCAAAAAGTTACCATAACACACAAATAATAAAAAATCCTAGCAAGAAAATAAAGAACTTAAATGTACAGAACAGTAGAATATTTCTGAGAAAAACATGATGCTTGCTTATAAATCATAAATATCCTAAACATTTTTTTTAAATTAATGTACAGGTTTAACTCAATCTGAGTCACAGGTCTACTTTTTTGACTTAATGTGGTGGTTTTCTTATTTATCTAGAATAAGTAAATGAGGATACTACCTCTGAAAACATTTAAAAAAGGAAACTGGGTTGTGATTGCCACTAATCACTATCCATAATTGTTACTGAAATACTAAGTAGAAAAGTGTGACTAGCAAAATGACAGAGAATGTAGAACTCCCTATTATGATTCCAGAAGAAATAAAAACTCAAAATGTAAGATCAACTAAGTTTAATGTGAAAGCAATTAATTAGATAACACGTACGGTAAAGAAAAATTAAAGAAAAACCTTCACATTTGACCTCAGATAGAATCTGTGTTAATTTCAGCCCTCAAGAGTAACAAAAGTCATGGCGGTGGTGGTAGTGGTGGTGTGTGTGTGTCTGTGATTTATTAGAGTCACATATGATCTATGCTCTGCACAGTCCAGTGAAGGCTATCTCCCAACAGAAAGGCCAAGAATCCTGAGACTTGATTCTCAGCAGTCCAAGTCTGAGGCTGGAGTTCTAGAGGATTCCTAGAGACCTGGAATATAGTAGTAGATTCTAATCTCAGTGAAAAAATGGCTGAACAGCAGGATAGATGAAGTTTGCAGCAAGAGTGAGGTCAAACAGGCAAAAAGTACAAGCTTCCTTCTTTTCTGTAGAATGTGGGCTTCCACCAGAAGGTGTGGCTCAGATTTAGGGAGGGTCTTCTCACCTTGTATAATCAGCTCAATAAAATCCCTCACAGGTGTGCCCAGCTGGATTGGTTTCAGTTGATTCTAGTGGCAATTAAGTTGGCAACAAAGATTAGCCTTTACAGAATCACACACCGAGGTGGACTCCTCAGAAGACTAATAAATTATATACAACATGTGAATTTCAGAAACATCATAGGACAATACCTGAATGACTAAAGAACAAAGCAAGGCACTTTTAAAAGGAAAAAGTATAGAAAATAGTATAAATACAAATTTCGCTGAATATTTAATTTTGTGTACATAAGCTAATTCATGTAAAAATTCTTTTGAAGAGCATATGCAATACTAAAATAGAAGTAGAACAAATATCAAGCACCTGTGAGCCTGACTATTTTAAGAAATTCTTAAAAATATTGTTTAAACTCAATAATAGACAAAGAAATACAACTCAATAATAGACAAAGAAAAACAATATATAAAACAATGAATTTTATAGGCTCGGTTATTAATGATTTTAAAAATAGGAAGTCAGTATTGTACTAAATACAAACACCACTATTTGCTGGT
>NW_004949100.1:23685815-23710284 GCF_000317375.1 Microtus ochrogaster | reverse complement strand
ATATATATATATAGTCAGAAGAGATTATTACATATATATAAACAAGGAGGCAGGATTATTACATTTAGCTGAACAAGAATTTAGCTAATCTCAGTAGAAGTAGGCTCTCTAGGGAAGCCGAGTCATCTGTGGGCCATAAGCACTCAGCAGGGAGAAAGCTATGGTGAACACTTTCTGTACACACTATTTACTTTCACACTCAGACCCTCAGACTTTGCCGGAGCTGTGAACCTCACTCAGGGAAGCTTTATCATGCCCGTGGGTGGATGTATGTTTGTATATTATGTATTGTATAAAACATAGAAATATATGTACTCACAACAAATATAGTCTTGCATTGTTTACGAGTGTATCAGAGATAAAACATATTAAAGAGTAAAATGACTAAAGAGGTAACTGATCTACAGACTGAGAACTATAAGTATTTTGTCTTCATAGATCAGAAGAATTAACATTGTTGAGAGTATCCATATTATCTAAACCTATGCAAACCAAGGCAGTCTTCTAAAAATCCCGATCACATTTTCACAGATAGATAAACAAACAAGCAAAAGAATTCCCCGTGGCACCATGGAAAGTTCCTGAATTACACATCCTCGTTCCAGGGTAACTTCCATGTTGTCTCCTCCATCCTTACTTAAACTTTTCATCATTCCAGCACAGCGGAGCAACACACAAGGATCTAGCCCTCTTTGAGGAGCTGTAAGCAATTAATGGTTAATGGGGCAGGGGCAGAGATGTCACATTCCTCAGTAGTGTAAACAGACGCTGATCATGTCTACACACACAGCACTCACTTTCTTGTGAGCAACAGTACTTAAAAGCAGTGGGAATTTTTTGTGTGTGTATGTGTAAAGATATAAAAGTAGAAGGGTAGTTTAGGGAGAAGAGAGGGTTCTTTGGTGGGAGAAGGGAAAAACAGAAAATAATATAGTTATATCAAAATACAATGTGAATATATATATATATATATATATATATATATATAATTTTTGTGCTCATAAGAGCACCTGAACATGCCATAGAGAAAGGATAGTTTCTTCTATAAACGATTTTTTAAAAAAAGAAATTTACTGTCATTCAATACTAAGCACAAAAATTGACTGAGAATGTAACATATTATGTGCTTAAATGTAACTCCAGGATACAACATTTTGAAAGACATGGCAGAATTCTTGACTCTGAATTTGGTAATCACTTTTAAAGTGTATATATATATATATATATATATATATATATATATATCCTACAAGCAAAAATAAAGATATAAAGCACATGGAGCTGCAAAACATATTCCACACAAAAGAAAGAAATGAAAAGCAGCATATTATTTGGAAACAATATCTCAGATAAAGGCAAAGGAAAATGAGTTCAAGGTCATCCTGGGCTATGTAGTGAGCACCATATTAATCTAGTATAAACATTCTATCTCACAAACAAAATCAACAATAACAAACCTAAAATAAGTAGAAAAATGAAGAAATTGGATATATAGATAGAGAGCGAGAACTGAATAATGTACAAGTGAAAAATTGTTGAAATTTATTAAGAGCAGAAAATGAAAACTTAAGTTACAACTGTTAGCAAGCCTGTTATCCCAAAGCTCCACCGTGAGATGAAGAGTTGAAGAGTTATAGGCAGTTAATAGCTGCTGAGAGAAGGAGAATCAGTCTTCTTCAGGGCAAGCCCACTGATAGGTTACCCAATCCTCGGCGTACAACTCTAAGAATACACGTGTGTGTATGTGTGTTATGCACATATGTACAATACTAGCTCACAAGAGGTCAATAATTTGAGAGGGAGTTGGGTGGACATGCAGAGGGTAGGAGGTGGGAAAGGGTGATAGAAATTTTATAAATGCAGTACTCATGTATAAAATTCTCAAAAAAGTAATTTTTTAATTTAAAGTTTGTGAAGAAGAGAGATGATGGTTGTCTTTGGGTTTCATTCCCGTAAAGAGACACTATGATCCCAGCAAGTCTTATAAACAAACATAATTTATTGGGTGGCTTACAGTTCACAGGTTCAGTCCATTACCGTCATGGTGAGACATGGCAGTGTGCAGGCAGACATGGTACTAGAGAAGGCGCTGAGAGTTTTACATTTTGATCTACAGGCAGCAGCAAGTGAACTGCTTGGTCTTCTGAGACTTCAAAACCCAGTCCACAGTGACACACTTCCTCCAGCAAAGCTGCACCTACTTTAACAAGGCTACATGTTGAAATAGTGCCACTCACTATGAACCAATTATTCAAATACGTGAGTCTATGAGTCTATGACAAATGCTAGTGAGGTTATAGGGGAAATTATCTCCTTGTACACTATTAATGGGTATGAAAATTAATGGAGCAGTCTTTATGCTGTATGCTTTATGCTGTATGAAAATAATACAGCAGTCTTCCAGAAACTTAAGCAATTGAGTTACCACATAATCTAGCAAGCTTGCTGGATACACACACACACACACACACGAAACAGCATCACTTGTGAAAAGGCTGGCACCTCCATATGCATTGCATATTTCAGCATTGTTACCAATAACTAAATCACAAAATTAACCTGTGTCTGCTTCAACAGAGAAGGGATAATGAAACTGATGTAGAGATATATACTCATACATAATGGGACAAAAAAAAAGAGAACCTTCTCAATTGTAGCAACCTGAGGAAATGTTGAGAACATGATGCTAAGTCCGAGAATGACAAATGCTGTACAATTTTAACTATGTGAAACCAAAACACAAAACAAAAAAGCAAAAAATCAAAGTGTAAAATTTGGAGCTTGGTGGGGAGATGACTCAACAAGCAAAAGGTCCTTCCATTGCGCGTGTGAGGACCTGAATTTGTTTCCCCAGAGCCCGTGGAATGTGATCACCAATAGCACCTGCCTGTGCTCCTAGTACTCCTGTAAGATGGGAGAGAAGACAGGAGGATGGATAAAGGCATGGAGTCCGCTAGCCTACAGTGAACAGTAGGAAACATCAAAGGGATCCTGCCCTAAAACATTGTAGAGGGAAACACTAACACAGGACTGTTCTCTAACTTCCACACATACACATTGTGTGTGTGTGTGTGTGTGTGTGTGTGTGTGTGTGTGTGTGTGTGTGTGTGTGTAGGATACGGACATTCTCTCTCACATGCAAGCCCATGAAGAAATACACACTCACATGCACAGGCACAGACACACGGGGGGTGGGGGTGGAGGTGGGGGATGGGGAGGAGGAGAGGGAGAAAGAGGCAATTGTAGTTCCCAGGACCAGAGGAAAGAGAAACAGGAAAACGATGGTCAGAGGGTACAAATTTTCAGAGAGTAAAACGAAAATGTCCTGGGAATCTAACATACGACATAATGACATAGGAAATAATAGATGCAGGTATGTCTTGCGAGTCCATTGATCTTGGCTGAGCAGAATGGCTGGCATTGGACTCAGGAATATTCTAGAACACAATGATCATACACTGATTCAATGAAAACTCACAGAGTTTAGAAATTAATGTACTCCAAAGTACCTATTTTGCTTACTAAACAAAAATCTCCCTATTTTTGACATAAATTCCTTCTGTCTTCACGGCAGATAAACTTGGTGCCAAACAGGCAAGAAATTCTAACATTCACATGTTAGGCTACCCTTTACAGAAAATGATAGCCCTCTTGAGGAATGACAGGAAGAAGTGAAAGGCAAAATGAGCACTTGTTTCTTTAGTCAACTGCGTAATTTCTCGTGATTTTACATTAGTTTTTAATTAAGCCTTGAATGATGCATGTAAGTTAATCCTAACAAATACTGTGTTTATGGATGTTATATACAAAATATATCTATATATGATTACCTTATACAATCTACAAATGTATTTGTTGTGATAGTCGTGTGCATATGTGTGTCTTCATAAAATTAAGTATGCATTTGTATGTGTATCTGTATACAAATCCAAATCTTGGCTATGCTGACTGTACCTGAATCACGCTCAGGAAAATTTGCCACCAGCTTGTGTAAGTTCGGTGCTCATTAGAGCACCTGGGCAGTTGTCAGCAGCAGTAGTTACACATGAGGAACAAAAACATTCCATATTGAGTCATATGCATTAAAGAAGCTGGCCCTCTGCCCGAATGCTGTGCCACTTGTAATTATGAAGTGCCAACTGTGCTTGGTTTCTGTGCATTCTGCTGGTGGGCTCTGCACACTGCCATGCTGCACATTCTATGTTTTGTGTTCCAAATTCCTTTATTCTGATTTGGAATTTCAAGTTAGGAATATTGTGTATACTACATGGACAATCAATGTGCATTTTATTAACTTTACTGGTTTAGCAATCTTCAGCTATAAGAGTAAACTAATTTATATAAAAACAGATCATTTAACATAATAAAATTGATATGCCAGAGTCCTTTCTTTTTCTCTCTCCCCTCTCCCTTACATATGTCTCCTTCCCCTCTTTCCCTCTGGGTGTGTCCTCTTCCCTGTCTCTTCCTCTCTCTTTTCTCTTTCCCTTTCTGTGTGTGCCTCCATGTCTCCTTCCTCTTTTGGATTAACATTTACTTTGGAATTCAACTAAATCCTTTCTTTTCTCTCCAGTTTAGAATTTTGGTGCTTTGTTTCACTGTCAAAGACTAGAAATATCTGTATCTTGCTTCTTTTTGAGAGGTTTTTTGAAGTGAACATGAGCATTCTCCATTTTTACCTTGTCCCACCACTAAATTGTGTTTTATCTATTCATTGAGGTAACTACTGCACAGTCTAAATAGCATTTCTATTGGAACCCATCCTTCACATACCCTTATGCTCCACAAACAATGAATGCCAAGATTCATTTAGGGAAAATAACTCCTGAGCATCCAACAGTGGTCCAGAACAGTCCTGAAAGCTACAGTTAGAGTGCAGGTGAGTGCTTAGGAAGTGAAGAAAACCCCCTTGATTGGAGCTGGCACCATACTACTTTAAATAAATGTAGTTTCCGGCCCCTTGCATGCTAGAATTTCCAGGCATCTACCTTCTTCCTTCTATTTCCCTCATCCTTACTGCATCCATCCTCTTCCTTCTCTTTCTCTCACCCCTTCGGTCATGTTTGATATCCACTAGCCTTTGTTTTTTGGAGAAAGAATATAGTTCTACCAGGGCTCTTGATGATCTAAATGGTAAATTGCTCATAGATTTTAGGAATAAGAATATCTAACTATTGAGTCCTGTCTCTCATTGTTTGGAGGAATGGCATCACCCCTACTGACTAGTTTGTTACCGCTATGAAATCACTGCTACCCGAACTAACTTAGCTGAAACTCTTGTTCAAAGGACCCACGACTACCTTCCAAAACCTAAAGCTTTGAGGATAGTCCATGTGGCAGATTACCTCTTAGATTTACTCTGTTGGAGATGAAGGTCTTACTTGCACCAGTTTCACAGTTTAAAGTATGGCTCTCTAACATGCTCATAAGCAATCTGAATCATCTATTCCTAAGAAAGGCAAGGAGGGGTCATGGAAGTAATAGAGCATCTTCTAAGGCCTTGAGAAATCAGTCATTTGACAGTATGCATTTTATTGCTAGCGCCTTGTATAGGACCAGATTATACTTAAGGATGACAATGGATGAGTCCCTTCTCATATCCTCTCAAAAGCAAATCAGGCCTCGAAATGGTGACATGATCCTTGGATGGCTGCGCTAAAAGAATATCCTCCAATTCCCACCTTCCCTATAAGATACAGTAAGCTTTGTAACCAGCCCAGGGATGTTATTGTCTTCAGTACCTACTAAATGCAAATGAAGATGTAACTATCATTTCCCAGTCTTTCCGTATCTACAGAAATCTGCTGGCTTCTTTTAGGATTTAGGGCATGGCTTTTATTTCCATAAACTAACTCCTCTGGGTTGTCAAAAGTCTTTGTAGAATCAAGAAACAAGAAAAATTCAAAAATTGATAATAGAAAAGCAAAGGAATGATAAGTAATTGATATCCCAAATTATTCTGTAAGTTATGAGGCATTGGTGATCATATTCTTCTTTAATTTTTATTAACAAAAGAAAAATACTTAAAATTATTCCCCAAACAGTTGTTTACAGTCAATAAATGGTAGTGATTTAAACACAGTGATCTATCTGTAAGTTCTTCAACTGTATAAACTAAATGACACCGAATCAATATCCAAGCCCTATGTTCTTCTCTATTTACTCTGCCAGACTATTTGTCATTATTTCCAAGTGCCAAGCATGATAAAGTCCATCATACTGACTAAGAGAGCCAAATGTTTAATGTTAACAACACAAGGTACGGCCTTCACTCAGGAGATCCGTGCTTTCCTTGCCTTAAAAAGCTGTCTTCACATGATTGCACACATGTCTTTTAAACACTGAATTTCTGGAAACACAAGGAGCCAAGAGGTATCTTCTCTTACATCATGGGCTCCTTCAGTACACTTAAGGCCTGGAGATGAGCCAGAATACTAGGATAAGTTTGCATGCATTGAAACTTGGATGCAGTCTGCAGAATCATCCCAAGGTATTGTTTTTGTGTCTTCATCTCCTGCTAAAATGTAGTCCATGGAGACTGGAGACTATGGAGCAGATCTCTCTACTTCTGACTGCATTGGGATGAACTCTGAAAATTTGTGGCTCTCTGATAAATTTTCTTGGGACACTCTTTCTGAGCACATCCCTTCTAATTTCTGATTTTATTTTATTTTCATTTATCTTACATGCTGACCACAGTTTCCCTCCTTCTCTTCCCATTCCCCCCTCTCCTTCCTCTCACCTCCCTTTTACCTATTCTCCTCATCCACTCCTCCTCCATCCCCATTAAGAAAGGGGCAGGCCTCCCAATAGGAGACAATAAAGCATGGTGCAGGAAGTTGAGGCAGGAGCAAGCTTGCCTTGAGAGGCAACCCAGTTTGGGGATTGGGCTTCCAAAAACCAGCTCCAGTGTCCTGGTCCCATCACTAGGAGCCCCACAAGCAGACCAAGATACATAACAGTCACACACCTGTAGAGGGCCCTTGCTGTTGATCCAGAGTTGGTGAACTTCCACAAGTTCAGGTCAGCCGTCTCTGTGAGTCCCCCTTAAATGAGCTTGACCCTCCTGGCTTCTAAAACTCCTTCTGCTCTCTCTTCAAAATGATTCCCTGGAGCTCAACTGGTGCTTAGCTGTGGCTCTTTGCATCTGCTTCCATTAGTTACTAAATGAATTTCTCTGATGACAATTAGGATAATCACTAATCTGATTACAAGAGAAGGCCGGTTCAAGCATCCTCTCCACTATTGCTAGGAGTTGAAGATATAAGAAAATAGAAAGATTCCCCATGTTCATGGATTGGTAGGAATAGTATAGCTTTTAAAAAATGGCAATCGTACCAAAAGCAATCTACAGATCCAACACAATCCCCATCAAAATTTAATAGAATTCTTCACAGACCTCAAAAGAACTTAACTTCATATGAAAAAAAAGGAAAACCCCATGTAGCTAAAACAATTCAGTATAATAAAGGAACTTGCAGAGGTATTTCCATCCCTGACTTCAAATTCTACTGTAGAGGTATAGTAACAAAAACTGTATGCTATTCATACGAAAATTTAAAAATGGATCAATGGAATCAAATTAAAGATCTTAATGGCAATCCATACACCACCAAATCAGGAAACCAAAATTATATTATGGAAAAAAGAAAGCATCGTCAACAAAAGATGCCAGAATAACTAGATATCAGCATGTAGAAAAATGCAAATAGCTCCATGTCTTATCTGCCTGTACAAAACTCAAGTCCTAGTGGATCAAAGGCCTGAACATAAATCCAGCTACACTGAATCTGACAGAAGAGAAGTGGGAAATAGCCTTAAATTCATTGGCATAGGAGACAACTTCATGAATAACACACCAGTAGCACAGACACTGGGTTCGACAATTAATAAATGGGAACCTCCTTTAATTGAAAAGCTTCTGAAAGGCAAAGGACAATAAGACAAAACGGTAGCTACAGAATGGGAAAAGATCTTCCCCAACCCCACATCTGATGGAGGGCTGATCTGCAAAATATATAAACAACTCAAGAAACATATTTAAACAGAGAATTCTTAACAGAAGAGTCTCAAATGGCCAAAATACACTTAAAGAATTGTTCCGCATCCTTGGCCATCAGGGAAATGCAAATCAAGAAGACCTTCGGATTCCTTAAAACAAGTTTCACTTGTCAAGTACTAGTGTGCTCTGAAGCCATCCTTTCCATTAGGGTAATTTCCATTAGCGTGCGCACATCTGCTCCAATTTAGCAAGTTGATTTTTTATTTGAATCAGAGTACAACTCTATGAAACAATGTTTATATTTCTCTCATTGTGATTGTAAAGACTACTGCCATGAACTAAATAAGCTCCAAACTTAATGACCTCGGGCAAGGGTCCTTTACTGTCACTCATGTGAGGCTGGACCTCTCAGTGCCAAGCTGCTGATACCGCTGCACTTTTCCTTGCTAGAGGATAGACTCTGAGCAGATCCATTCTGGGGGAGTCGGACTGAAGGGACAGGACAGCTAAGGAGATTCTTCTTGTGGCATCAGCAGAAGCACAAGTGAACAAGCCCAGCCACACAAACATCTCAGTAACACATCTGCTAATATCTCAGTAGTCAAGCCAAGTCATGTGGCTATCCCCAAAGTCAAGGTTCAGCAAATCCAAAGCAAATCATGTGACTCTACATAAGTGAAACAATGTCACAGATGCTGTCCATGCTTACCATAATAATCTAATTTAACATAGTGACTTTAGTACACTATATAATGTATAAACAGAAATGTTACAATTCTAAATTTTCATATTGTTTTGTTTAACAAGAGTATCATGTTCCTTAATGTAAAGGTTTTATAGAACAAGCAAATAAATCGCTGAATAAATCTCACCTTCCCCCTACACACAGAGAGACTATTGAAAATACACAGTTGTATATCAGAATAAAAATGAACTGTGTTTATGATATTTGAAAGATTAGCTAATGTATGAGTGGAGATCCATGGATTTATTGCTTTGAATGGGTTCCTGACACAAGACATTGCCTATTAATAGTTGTTGTCTGATGACCATCCAATTACCTTGCTCATAGTAGCTATTCAATAACTATGGGCTCATTAGCTTTATCATCTGTTTTGTACAGTCACTTACTAGAATCTGGAACTTCATGGCCATATTATTAGGGCTTGTTAACTTTTAACTATACAGAACAAATGCTCTCCTAATTTTAAACATCATATCATTGTCCCATGCATTTTGAATTATACAGAACAATTGTTCTCAGCTCTTCTGTCTGCAGACAACTTTGGTCTTGCAACATATCATGTGGATCACCTCCTCTGTCTGCTTCCATTCACCACGGCAAGAAAAAAAACAACCAGAATTAATAGGCAACTGGGCTCCATCCTCATTGGGAACAGCTGTTTCTCATTAAATATCATAAGTAATATATTAGTTCTTGCCAGAAACAAAAGTAAAGACATTGTCATACTCAAAACATTACCAGTACAAAGGACCCATCAGCAGAGCACCTGGAGGACCCCTTGTTCAGACAGCCCCCGGGGTGTCATTCATCAGCAGACCAAGATGTTATGATTCTTCTGTTTGCTTCCAGAGGGAGACACAGTCAGAATATGGATGGGCAGAGCCTACTCGTTCCTGACTGGTTTGTTTGGCTGAGCTAGAATGATAAAGAGTTGGTGGGATGACCACACACAAAATGCCATGAAAGAGTGTGGCAGATTGTCATAAAACATGGACATTAAGAAAGGCACGAGAGAGAACCATCACCAATTCAACCATTTTCAGGCATTAACTCATGTCCAAAAGAAGTAAACTGACTACTTAATTGCCAACTAACCAAGTACTGGCCATGTCAGGCTAAGAATCCAGATCTGCTGGAGTCTGAGCAAGGTTTTGCGAAAAATGCTACACGGAGCTGCATCTTTTCATTTGACAGCCAGCCCAATTGGGCTGGGCAAGAAGTGATTCATGTACACCCTCAGGGAAAACTTGTGAGCTTCAACAGTTTCCATGACATAAATGTGGTGGTCTCGATGCTAAGTACAATCTTTGACGTTTGTACAAGATGTGTTACTTTTCCTATTGCTTGGTTTTAGGAGTCTGTCAACATATCTTTCCTATGATGAAAGTAAAACAATAAAAGTTAATATATTTTACTCCTTAGTGTTTGCCAGGGTTAACTCAAAAGCTCCATACATTTCCATTTTACAGATGATGAAATTAACTCTCCAGGAAATATAATTATTTGTTCAGGACATACAGCAAGAAAGTGTGAAGCCAGGTTATGTACAGTGAATGTTTCTGCTTTGGGTGTGTTCCTCTGTTGTGCCGTATGCAGCCAGGTGTAACTTTAGCTTTGACGTCACCTAATTTGTCAGTTTCTTCAACATATTTTGCCTTCTTTATTGTATAGGAATCATACTAGTATAAATAAATTACATGTATTGATTTGACTATTTCCAAAGTCATGCTTGAAACAATCATGCTTAGGATTTTTCTAAGTGTTTAGCATTCATTTCTTCATTTCTTCAAACATGGGCAGGATTAAACTCCAGGGGACTTTACGGTACCTGAGATACAGCCCATTTAATGATTCCTGGAATAAGTGCACTTGCCTACTTACTCCAACACATTGCTTTGAAACTAAACCATCTCATCTATGTCCATGAAAATGGTTGAAACTCTTAGGCCTCACACAAGATGATATCACCTATAGCCTAGTAATAGCATATCCCCCTAAAGTCAAAAAGTCACACCCTGATTAAAATCAAAATAGAGGCCATCACAAGTTTTTCTGCTTTAAATATTTGGGTGAGTTATGGTTTTGACTGACCCTCCATTCCTTTTTATTTCCTATATATGTTCTAACTAGGTTCGAAGGTGGAATAAGAGTCGCTGGCCTGTTTCGTTTTCCTGCTGAGTGTCTACTGAGCTGGGCTGCTCATGGCACTGCTCCTGCTGCTCTTTCAACACAAAGCCCCATTTCTGGTAAGGCATGAAGGGGGTCACGTGACTCCGTGCAATTTTGTTTTCCATTTGTTCAGTACTCGGTTTTCTTAATCTTACCACTTCTAACAGCACAGAATTGGTATCGTATCATGACTTCAATTGGGTTTTCCCAGTGGCTGATGGTGCAGAACATCTCTTTGTGCATAGCAGTTACTTACCACAATCCTTAGTAAAATGTGGTGGTTTGTCTTTTGTCCATTTTTAAGTGGCTGATTGATTCGTATTAATTTTTAAATATATATTGGTTAAGGGTCCTTTGCCAAGTATTTGTTTTCTCTTCTCTTAGCAGTGTCTTTCATAGGCACTAAACTGTTTGATTTTTTTAGAAGTTCAATTTGATGTTTTGTTGTAGTCCTTTATGCAACATGCTTTTGGTGTTGCGTTTAGGGAATCCTTGCTTAACTTTTTGCCCTTCGGTTTTTGTTCAGTTTAAAGCCCTTGAGAGCTGTCACTGAGAGACGGGAGTGGAAATGGCTGAGGAGGGTTCTTTATTGATGCCCTTCTGGATTGCTTCATTTGTTCCAAAGCTCTGTGTTTAGGAGCAGATTGATCTCCGATTTCCATAAGTACTTGGACAATTGACCGTTTTATCATCTTGTGAAATTTCTCTTTCTCTTGGTACTTTTCTTTTTCTGAATCAGCTTTGTCTAGTTTCATAGCTGTTGTGACTTATTTGCTTGTGTTTGGGTATTGTTTTCATATCCTTGCTTTTAACTAGTTTATATTTCCATATTGAAAATGTGTTTCTTGTAGTTTTTTTTTTATCCATTCCCCAAATCTTCTGGTTTTAATTGATGCATTTAGTACATTTTAATTTTTTCACTTTTATTTTTAATTATATGTGTATGAGTGTGTTTGTGTGTGTTTGTGCAAGAAGTATGCAGGTGCCCAAAGAGGCCAGAATGTAGTATCAGATATTCTGTAACTAAAGTTCCAGGCAGTTGTGAGCTCATTAGTATGGATGGCAGGAATCAAACTCAGATCCTCTGCTATTCATTCAACCATTGAGCCATCTCTCTACCCTAGTACATTTGTATTTAATATAATTATCACTATGCCTGATTTACTTCAATCATTTTATTTATTTATTTATTTATTGTTTTCTGAATGTTAACTTTGGACTTTTTCCTAATTTCTTATTTCTTGACTTTTGGAATTGTTAAATGAACTCTTTTAAGGAAAGTTTTACAATTCTACTTATTTACTATGATTTATGTGTGCTTTTATATTTTTGATGTACCTACTTGACTTCCCATAGCTTGTGTACAATGAAATAGCTTATTTTTTTACTTATTTTTAAATTTATTTTTACTTAAAAATTTCCACCTCCTCCCCTCTTCCCATTTCCCTCCCCCTCCCCACCCCTCCCCCTCCCTCTCCAGTCCAAAGAGCAGTCAGGGTTCCCTGCCCTGTGGGAAGTCCAAGGTCCTCCCCACTCTATCCAGGTCTAGGAAGATGAGCATCCCACAAAGACTAGGCTCCCATAAAGCCAGTACATGCTGTAGGATCAAAACCCAGTGGCATTGTCCTTGGCTTCTCAGTCAGCCCTCCTTGTCCAATATGTTCAGAGAGTCCGGTTTGATCACATGCTCCATCAGTCCCAGTCCAGCTTGCTTTGGTGAGCTCCCATTAGGTCAGCCCTACAGTCTCAGTGGGTGGGTACACCCCTCAAGGTCCTGACTTCCTTGCTCATCTTCTCCCTCCTTCTACTCCTCATTTGGACCTTGGGACCTCAGTCCAGTGCTCCAATGTGGGTCTCTGTCTCTAGCTTCATCCATCACCAGATAAAGGTTCTATGTGATATGCAAGATATTCATCAGTATCACTGCAAAAGGACATGTAGTTTTGTTATGGTAATGTGTAATTACTTGCTACGATATTTGTTTTTTCTGTCAAACATTTTTTTTTTTAATGAAAGAAGAAAGTGATATGTTAAGTTAGTCTTGTAATCGCCATTTTCATTGTCTTCCCTATTTCTGCTGCGGTAATAGTTCTCACACCAATCAAAGTTTCCTTTAGTAATTATTTTAGCAGATGAGCTACAAATGAATTCTTTACCTTATCCTCAATCAGAAAATATATTTACTTGACTTCCACCTTTGAAACACATTATGACAGGCATGAGCCTCAGATGATAATTCTCTTGCAATGCCTGAAACACGTGAGCTCTTTCTTCTAACATCTTATGACTTCTGATATGAAATTACATGGATTATAAAGTCAATATTTTTCCATGGATTATATATAATGTTACTTTTGGTCTTTGGCTTTATAAAAAATGTATCTTGACATGGAAATCATTTCATTGTTTGGGGATCATATAACCTTCATGTCTAAAGGGTTTTAACCACTCTTTTTTCTAAAGATATTTTCTTTGTCATTATGTTCTGATCCCTTTCTGGTAGATGACAAAAATGCTAGCGATTTTACTGTCAGTTCACTGTTCTCTGAAGCTCTGTACATTATTGGGTTTTATTTGTTTGTTTTACTCATTTTCTTTTTCCTATTAAAATTGGATAATTTCTTTTGACCTAACTTCAAATTTCTGAATTTGTTTCACTTATAATTCATCCTTGAAGTAAACTAATCCAGGAAATTTTCATTTAATACATTTTTCTACACTAAATCTTTCTAGTTGCTTCTCTGTATCTTCTTGTCTCCACAGAAATCTTGCCATCTTTATTGCTTTTAATGTCTGAAATTGTATTTAGAGTACCCAAAGCCTTTCAGCATTCAGTAGATCACCTAACACCTGTTTAATTTTTATGGTAGAATCTGTTGAGCACCTCTTCCCAAGTGAGCAAAGATTTTTCTATTTCTTTGTATACTGAGAAAGTTTGTTTTCTGTCCTGGATATTTAGGGCATTATGCAACTGTCTTGTTTGCAGCAAACCCCTGAATACGTTCGATGGATGGTGACTGCAATGCCAGCTTACCTGTCAGAATCTGTAATATTTTATTTCTCCTGTGTACTGCTCAGAAGTTGGTTTGACCCTTGGTTTATGTATTGGTCAGGTCAGTTCTCTCAGTCTTTGCTGTAATGGGTGGGATCTCATCTATGCATGTGCAGTGGGAAAGAACAAGGCTAACAAAAGCATTTATAGTGGTGCTTTCCTAAGTTCCTCATTTGCTGTAATCTTCAAGATTTTGACTCACCAAAACTGTACTTTGGATACTTGGTGCTACCATGGACTCCTGTAATTGTGCTCAATTCTTAGATCAAGTCACATGAGGACAGAGAAAAAGCAAGAAGTTTTCCTTTACTCTTGGAAACCTGTAGGTGAAGAAAACTGAATTCTCAGTTTTGAGTCTTGCTCCCCACACGGCTATCTGTAGGTAGGCTTCAGTTACCACCACACAATTGCTTGGAATTTCTGGTGCAGTAAAAGGAAGAAAGGAGTAGGAGAGAATGAGAAAAGAGCAGGCAGAAACTGGAAAGGAAGGGGAAAGGCAGGAGGGAAGAAAGATCAGTTGATCTCTACATTTGTTAGTGTTAAAGTGTCTCTTTACTTTTGCTTCAAAACAAAAGTAGAAGGCTTCTCCTGAAGCTCTCCTGTCTGTACCCTGGTCCTCACTTCTAGTACACTGAGTTCAAGCTACAGGATATCAGCAAAACTAAAACGTGTAAGCTCTGTGTTGGTTTGGTGGCATCATGACTTAAGACAGTCTCGATTGGCTGACTTCTGTTTTCTTTGGGGGAGTTATTAAATAGCTGATTCTTGTATTCTGCTCAGAGATGGGGCAAGGCAGACTGTGTTCACTCCATTTCCTCTGAAGCTTAACACCCTTCACATCCAGTTTAATGTATTCTGAGTCACACAATATACGGAACTACTTGAGCAGTTCCACTTTAAAAAATGGGTTTCTTTCCTTCAATAATTCAGTGGTGACAAAGATGGGTCCTGTGACAAACCTATTCTAAGATTAAGAAATGGAAAGGCTGGGAGCTAACTCTGCAATGAAGGAGTCAACAGCTCCCCTCCTCTCCCTCTCTCAGTAGCTAACATTCCTTTACAAAGAACATTTTGCCTACATTAGAAAATTAAATATCATGGCAGAAGCTACATAAAGCAAAGTAAGTGCATTGGAATAGCCCACTTTTCTATATCTTGAGGTTCAATGATAGAAGAGTGAAGAACAGCTAGAGCCACTTCTGTTCCATAGCAATGTCTATGGGCAGGGATACCTCAGGCTCTAGCCTGCCATTCCAGTCTTCATTTTCCTAGGGATGTTTTTAATTCTTCAATAAGTGGTCCATTATACCTCACCTTGTGTGGGTTATTATCTGTTTTTCATGCTCTAACATACATGTTTAACCTAGGCAAAGATATAAAAGATTCCAACAAGTTGTGTAAGAGTCCCACAGAAGGTAGAAGAAGTCCTCTTCAGTTGGTTCAAGGTTCTGTAGGAGAGATGTCCTTTAACTGAAAATAACCTAACTGCCGAAAGAATGACTGTCCTATACCATGTATGATTCTAGATTATCTAAGTAGACTTTTTTGACAAGTCATACAAAATGCTTGAGAAAATTGAACGACATTTTAATGCTATGAGACTTAACCTAAAAATTAAAATTAAGACTCTAGAATGGCAAAATCTTCAATACCAGGCATGAGAAGCCTTCTTTTGAGTTATTGGTCAGGGGAGTCCAACAGACTTGAAAAAATGTAGGTGATTCCTGCTCTTCTTGGTTTTTCCCTTAATGTTGAAATCTCTCTTACTGTAGATACCATGCAGGTTTTTTTTTTTGTTTTTTGTTTTTGTTTTGTTTTGTTTTTGTAGACAAGATTCAGAAAATTCAGGCTAAATCCAAGTCAAAATTGTCCCCCATGAGGGCTGTCTTTCATAACATTGCAAATGGTTGTGTAATTTGGCAAGGAAGAAAAGCAACTAACTGTCCTCCCCAGATATGATGCCTATGGACCACAACAAGGACCAGGATGGTAGGATGGCCCTAAAACGTATTCCTAAAGTGCAATGGTGGCACTCATATATTGGTGTTAACCAACAACTTTCCAATTAGACTTAAGGCCTGTGGAATCGAATGGAAATAATGACGGATCTGGACATAGAGTGAATCACCTGAAAGTAGTGAGGTCAGGAATCCTATAAGAGAACATACTACTGCCCCTTTACTAAGCTGATGTAACTCCTAACTGTATTCTAACTATTTATCCTTCTACCCACCTATAAATGTAGCCCACACTCATTTCTTTGAGGCAAATAGAAGCCTTGCAGAAAGTCATAACTGGTCAAAGTGCAAGAACAACTGATCATGCAGTGTCCAAAGCCAAAACAGTTCCCACACCTTAAGCTCAGGGAACTTGTGGAAGAGAGGGAAGAAAGATCATGAGAACCAAAGGACCAGGAAGTCTGCTTTCAGTATATGTCTCCTAGAATTGACAGGTAAGTTTCCCTCCTGATACTTCAATGATATTGCGACCTAAACAAGAAAACAACAATAATAGTAGCAGCAGACATGCTAGTATTGAAGGGGAAATCTCATGAGGCCCTACACCTACTCAAAGAACTATGGACTGCTACAAAAGGGAGAATTAGTTTTCCCCAGGCAAGAATCCCCTAGTAGGTTACCCAATACTAAGAAGCCAACCCTGAAATCATATACATAAAAGCAGCACTAAATGAACTTAGCAGGTTGTTTTTATGTATTTATGCACATGTGTGTGCATGTGTAACAATAGTAATTAAAGAAAAAAATACCTTAAATTTGAGGAGGAGTTAAGGGGAGGAAAGAAAGGCAGGGAAGAATTGTGTAATTAAATTTCAATTAAAATTTCAAGTAAAAGAGAATTTATTGGTTGAGGTTCTATTCACTGCTAGAACATTTAGAAAGGCATACAAAAAGCTCTTCTCATGCTGCAGTTCAGACATCAAATAACTCTTACCAAACAGCATTTTGATGAGTTAAGTGTAAATGAATCAGAAACATACGGATTAAATTTCCCTTGAAATACGCAGGGGCTTAACAATTAAGGGGGGAAAACACTGCCTAGCAAAACGTGTTTTGAATTTTGCTAAGTCCAAAAGGTTTAAGAAGCATTTTAGTATGTTTTTGCAGGCAGTTCAAACCATTGTTAGGTTCCCCTATCTGTCAAAAGCAGATCTAGAATGCTCTTCCTTCTGGATGTCTGTTGTCCAGTCCTCAGTGGGAGAGATGGATAGCCACAGCCCATGCCTCCTGCAGGGTGCCCTCATTTGCTCCTTCTTACATGTTAATGCAGTGGGCCCAAGCACATGTCCTTTTTCTCATCTTCAGTATCTTCTCTGAATACTTTTGAAACCACTCTTGAAAAAATCACATTTTTTAAAGCCCATTATGAAATCAGTGGAATAATTTATTGCCCAAAGTTATGTAGTACAACTCTGGGGGAAAAAGAGCATCCCTCCTTTGTCCATTGTAGGTTTTGATCTAACAAATCATCTGCAAAAAATGAGTAATCATATTGGTGGCTCAGTAAGTAAAGAGACTCATTGCTAATTAGTTCTGTAGGAAAACTGAAAATATGTGCATTCTTGCATATATTAACTTTAAAATGTATACTGTTGTGTTCATGTTTTCAACCCGTATTGCGGTATATTGGATCAAACTTAAAATGTAAAACTTTCAAAGTATACAAAACTAGAGAAATTTCAACAATCAGTGTCATTCTGTCACAAAGAATGGATTTTTGAATCTTAGAATTTTTAATATAATTGATTTTGTTGTTGTTGTTTCTGTTTTGCTGTCATTGGTTCTTGTTTTGCCAGCGAAACCAAACAAGACTTACTTCTGATACACATGGCAAAGAGGTTAACCATCTGTCCTTGTGGAATTAGAGAAGATTTCAATAACTGATTTAGAAGTACCCTGAACTTTTCACTAGGACTAAATCATGTTTTTTATCTAACCAATTCCATGCTTACATGGTTGTTTGGGATCCTGCTCTGTAACACTCACTAAAGGCCTGTGAGGATTGTTGAAGCTCTTGCATTTAATGGAAAAGGGCTTCAGAAGGTAGCATTTCAAGTGGGGAGACTGACATCAATATCTGTCCTTAAGAATCAAACGGTCATGTTTATTGGTGACTATTTCATGACCTTACCCATACAAGTAAGTTAGCCTGAGCCTTTTTAGTGCCAAAGTAGTTAATTACCTAAATATTTGAACACTGTGCAGATAATTTTGAATAAAAATCCATCCCTGTATAAGTGAGCACATGAAGAACATTGTCGTGGGCTGTTTTGCCCTCAGCAATACCTACAATGAATCCTTAATCTCTAATACTTCTACTCAATAAGATGGTACTTGGGGATGCAATCCTCAGCAGATAATTAAACAGTAAGATCTTTAGAGCAGACCTTGCAAATAAAACTACTACCCATAAAAATCTTACTATATATAAAAGATTGTGTGGGGATATAGGGAGGAGATGGTAAACGATGGCTAAGGAAGGAGATTCCTCAGAACCCAGTTTTCACAACTGAGGCACAACTCATTCCCATCTTGCTAGTCACCTAGCCTATGGTAGTTTGTGACAGGAGCCTTAGCAGATTGCTGTTTAAAAACTACTTCTATTAAAGAAGTTGGAGTAACATTTGAGTAAAGATACTAAGATTTGTCACCAGACCTATGTGTTACAGCTTACTGTATACACATGCAACAGTGTGGCCCTGGATGAATTTTTATCTGGTGTCATCTACGCTGACAACAACATTCTGTCCAAATAAACAGGCACAGTAAAACTCAATTAAGGATATCAATATTTGGATTTGAACATTTTGGATTAAAAATTAATGTATAAAAAATCTCTATCCTCCTAAGAGGCATTGTTGACACAAAAAATACCTTTTTGACAAACATGGCTTGTCTGCCAAGGCACTCTAGCGTATTTTAAAACATGAGCCACAAACTCTCTTACGTACAGGGAATGCATCTTGAGAAAACTTTCATTATAACCCTTTGCTGGAAAATATTTTTTTATTATTTTTTATTTTTTTATTTTTATTTATTTATTTTTTCGAGATAGGGTTTCTCTGTGGTTTTGGAGCCTGTCCTGGAACTAGCTCTTGTAGACCAGGCTGGTCTCGAACTCACAGAGATCTCCCTGCCTCTGCTTCCCAAGTGCTGGGATTAAAGGCGTGTGCCACCACCGTTCGGCTTATTTTTTTTTAATTTTTATTTTAAAAGCTTATGTAGCATGCATATACAGTATATCTATAAACCTTCATTATTAAAAAGAGGATTTGAGTCTTATAAAACTAATAGCAAGATGTATATTGCTACAGTATATATTCATATTCGTATGTCAGTACCATGTATCAAAAAATTAATGCTTATTATAGATTAAAATGATAAAATTATATCCACTCTTACAATCATTGCACTTAAGAGGCAAAGGCAAGAAAATGAGAAGTCAAGGCTAGCTTGGCTATATAATGACTTCAAAATCAGTCTGGTGTATGTAAGAGAACATTAAAAAGAACTCTCAGAATAATATTACTAAAGAAAATAGAATAAAATATGTGATTCTATTTGAATATCTTGAACTTACATTATAGTATATGGGCAGTAAAAAAAAAATCACTTGAAGTTGAATGCTTATAAAGCCCCCAAATGGATATTTGTTGAAAGTAACCTCTTAGAATGTAAAGGCACAGTATGTCAGCCTATATTAACCCTATGTCCATAATAATCATAACAATATTTAAAAGTACCCAGGGACTAGTTTCAAATATATTACAACCCTGTGTTTCATTTGTACAACTACAAGCATTTGAAGCGACATAAAATAATTAGATGTTGTATGTAAGCAGAAGTTTCTGTCCAACCTTGTCCTGCATCAATTCTGTCCCAAATAAACACAAAGAGGCTAGGTGAAGGTTTTATGATGATATTTAAGACATTCATGAGTCTGACTACAGGGCAAAGCTAGTTTGGGCCTTCTCTCCTCTATTGCTTAGGGTATTAGCTGGGGTCATCTTTGTGGATTCCTGGGAATTTCTCTAGAGCCAGGTTTCTTGTTAACCCCCTAATGGCTCCCTCAATACAGATATCTCTTTCCTTGTTCTCGTCTCTGTCCTTCCTCCATCTCGACTATCCCATTCCCCCAAGTTCTCCTCACTCCTCCCTTTCTACCCTCTTCTTCTTATACCCTCCCTTCTCTTCCCACCCCTCTGTTCCCAATTTCGTCAGGTGATCTTGTCTATTTTGACTTTCCAGATAGATCTATATATGTTTTGCTTAGGGTTCACCTTATTACTTAGCTTCTCTAGATCATGAACTAGGCTCAATATCCTTTGTTTACAGCTAGTATCCACTTATGGGTGAGTGCATACCATATACATCTTTTTGGGTCTGGGTTACCTCACTCAGGATAGTGTTTTCTAGATCCATCCATTTGCATGCAAAATTCAAGATGCCATTTTTTTTAACCACTGAGTAGTACTCTAATGTGTAAATGTGCCACATTTTTGTTATACATTCTTTGGTTGAGAGACATCTCAGACTGATGAATATCTTAAATATCACCATAGAACCTTCATCTAGCAACTGATGGAAACAGAGGCAGAGACCTGCATCAGAGTACTGGACTGAGCACCCAAAGTCCAGTTGAAGAGTGGGAGGAGTGAGAATATAAGCAAAGTGGTCAAGACCATGATAGGGACACCCACTGAAACAGTCTACCTCAGCTAATGGGAGCTCACCAACACGAGCCGGACTGGGAAGGAATAATCATAAGATAAAGCTAGTCTCTCTGAATGTGGTTGACAGTTGCATGGCTGGGGCAGACTGGGGGACCACTGGAATTGGCGACAGGATTTATCCTTACTGATTGTACTGGTTTTTGGGGAACCTATTCTCTTTAGATGGATATCCTGCTCTGCCTAGATATAGTAGGGAGGGCCTTGGACCTCCCCCACAGCTATGTGCCTTACCCTCTCTGAGGAGTAGATGGGGGGTAGGGAGCGTAAGTAGAGAGAATGGGAGGAGAAGGGGGAGTGAGAATTTGGAATAATGAAAAAAAAGATTGTTTTCTTTTATTAAAAAATAAAATAAACACACAGGGGTTTATATTAATTATAAACTGTTTGGCCTATTGCTTAGGTTTATTACAAATTAGCTCTTATAACTTAAATTAACACATAATTCTTTTCTATGTCTAGCAATATGGCTTTTCTCAGTACAGCATTTTCATATTGATTCCTCTGTGACTGGCTTGCAACTGTGTCTCTGCCTTTCATCTTCTCAAAAGTCTTCTAGTCTGGTTGTCCCGTCAATACTTTCGGCCTGGCTAATAGTCAATTAGTGTTTTATTAAATGAATATGAGAGACAAATATTTACAGTGTACAAGAGCATTATCCCATAGCAGTAGCATGCTTTTTAATATGTCAAATTCAATAGAACAATCTAATCTATTTCTCAGACTCTGAATCTCTGACAGGATGACAAAGTTGTAAGTCCCAAAAGAAAAGGTAGGAGAACTTCTTTAGGATATAAGATGGTTATCTGCTTCAATATCCAATTTTTACTCTTATGAATCAAGAAATCACATTTTGAACCAAATACCTAGAACAGTGGTGAGGTGAGTCTACATTGAGCAAAAGCAGCCTCTTCTGCTGCCCACTTGAGCAATAGGTATATCTTGAAACTAAAGTTAGCATTCAGATAGGTAGATCTTGAAACTAAAGTCAACATTTGTCTAGGAACTATCTTGTCTTGCCAAAACTGGAAATTTGAGGACTCTAGACTGACAGCAGGGAGCATGCACGGCACTGAACTATGCCCTCTGCATGCTGGAGACAGTTGTGTAGTTTGGTCTACTTGAGGGTCCCCAGCAGTGGGACAGGCGCCATCCCTGATGCATGAGCTGACTTTTTTTACCTCATTCCCTATGGTGGGATGCCTTGCTAGCCTTGATGCAGGAATGAGGGGCTTTGTCCTGCTCCAACTTAACATGCCAGGCTTTATTGACTCCCCTTGGGAAGCCTAATCCTTTTAAAGGAGTGGATGGGGGATGGGTTGAGGGGAGGTGGGAGGGGGAGCCGGAGGAGGGAAAAAGAGGGAACTGTGGTTGGTATATAAAATGAATAAAAAATTTAAAATAAGAAAATTAAATTAAAAACAAGAAGTTTTACCTCTACTGGCTAACTTTTATAGTGCAGGAAGGGGCTATGTGTGCTACCAGAGGAGAAAAAGATATCATTAATCCTACACACATTTGAACCCTGAGAACTACAAAGACTAGTCTCTAAAGACATCTCTGCTTGTGCAGGAATAGCCCAAATATCTAAGCTACTTTCTTAAATTCTTAAGGTATCATTAATCTGGTACCATTATTGGGTCAAAAAAATTATGAATAGGTGGGTCATGTGCCTAAACAAAAATAGTATTAACTGACTAAGAATGTCTTCTCATTATGCACACAGATATTAGTGCATCTGCCAAACTTCATCATTCATTCCTTTTGGAGTAGGTAATGATTAATATGGAGACCTACAAAACTGGTCTGTACCTAAAGACTAAGACTGCAGAATGAACAACCCTAATGAGGCATTTATACTACAACACTTTTCCCAAGGCTCGGGGATCATTGCAAAAAAGAGTATAGAAAGAATGTAAGAGGGGGTGATTACTACAAAAACCAGTGTTTCTGAACTAGTAAGCCTGAGGAAAATAAAGAGCTTTGGAAATGGATTAAAGGGAGGAAGGAAGGAAGGAAGGAAGGAAGGAAGGAAGGAAGGAAGGAAGGAAGGAAGGAAGGAAGGAAGGAAGGAGAGATAGAAAGAAAAATAATTCCTTTTGTGAGATCTGCTCAGACCAAGCCCATGTATTCTGCCTGTGACAGGATGTAGTGCGGTCAAGGAGGAAGAACTGTGGATCACCAGAGGAAAAACCTCCAGTGGTACCTGTGAGCTGGCATCTCTCCCATGTACAAGGCCATCGAGTTCTGAAGAGCATTCAGTTTCCTTCTGTAGCAAGCACTGTGTGGCATGGCCCCCACATGTCCTCATTCTGGTGATCTCTGCATTTGGAGTCACTTCTGTGAATCTTCTTGGTCCTGGAAAATGTGGGCATTTGCAACCACCAAATACAATCAACTCACTTGACTAAGGTGAAAACCAACTTGGAGAGTTCATAACTTACACCATGACACTTGCTTAACTGTCTACCAGCCGTGCTAAAGACTGATATCCATATTCTCAGTTCTAACCAATATGGCTACTACAAATTCCACCGGGAAAGACCACGGGTACTGGATCAGGAGTTGCCTGAGACTCTCTCAACTGCCACCTGCCCCACTACATTTCTGTTAGCATAGAGGAGACAAGGCTTCCTCCAGCTCTTCCACGGCAGGGCCACTGTTTCTTACACATCACTCCTGTCACAGTGTCATCAACTGCCCATGAAGCTGCTCTCAGCGGCCTCAACGATGAGTTCTCAGCTCTGCTATTTTAAATGCTTATTATATTTTAACACCAGCAACTGCAAAAGAATGACTTGGAGGATTATGCTTTAACCTAGATGGCCATCTCTACATTTATTACAACACGCTTGGTTTAGAGATTAAAACATTGATTTTTGTCAGAGGACTAAAACAAAAACTTATCCAATGAAAGGAAGCAAGCCTAGCTACCCCAGACAGCAGAGAACAGAGCTAAAGCAAGGGGCTGGCTTGTATACAGTTCTTCTACCTCAGTTTTTCTGTTCAAGTTGAAGATGCGGACAAATTTTTCCTCTTTAAAATCTAGTAATCAGACACTTAATCCAAATTATTTGCTGCTGAATTCAGGAATTATTCTTTTCTCCCACTTGTAAAGAGGTGTTAGTGGAAGCCCTCTGGTTACTAGGAAGATGGATGCTTCTTTAAGGTATCGTTTTCACACAATTAATGACTTACTGAAATGCAATGGACAAATCACCACTCTTTCCCATAGAAGTCAATAATTATCAGCACAAGGAAGAACTCGACTTGGAAATCCGTCCTCGTTAGATGCATCATGGCTTATGAAAAGTCAAATAAGCTAAGTGAGGTGCCTCCTACGGCCTTAATACATCACACAATGCAAACTTTGTAAAACAGAAAAGTGAGGGACTCTGAATATAAAATCATTATCTGCAGGCAATAATTGTTTTTAATTATACCTAGCATTTTGATTAGAGAAGAAGAAAGAAATCAGAGGTTATCAAAGACAGAATGCTGAGATAATATGACTCAGGTAAGTTTGACCATTCTGCACATTTTACCTAGAGGTCTTACATTTTTTTCTAAGTTTTTTTTCTTTTGACTTTTCTTTTTTTTTTAAATATTTATTTATTTATTATGTATACAATATTCTGTCTGTGTGTATGCTACAGGCCAGAAGAGGGCACCAGATCCCATTACAGATGGTTGTGAGCCACCATGTGGTTGCTGGGAATTGAACTCAGAACCTTTGGAAGAGCAGGCAATGCT
>NW_004949100.1:23614426-23685715 GCF_000317375.1 Microtus ochrogaster | reverse complement strand
GAGAGAGAGAGAGATGGGGGGGGGAGAGAATGGAAGAAAAAGAAAAGAGCCGAGAATAATCTGACAGTTTTCACCCTGCTTGTAATCAAACCCCTAGAGTCATTAAGAAAGACAGGAGTGGGAGGTGAAACATCTGGAGAAACTGAGCAGATAACGAACTGGGTGGGTTTTATAAAAGCTAAATGCTTTCCGTAGGAAGTGAAGTTAGAAAAATCTGGGAGGCAATAACCCTAAGGGCATATGGGGGTGAATAGGAGACTGCTGCCTTCATGGGCACTTAACCCCCGGAAAATAGTATTGATGGTGCTAATTCTCTCCCTACCCTTCTCTTACACACACACACACAGACACACACACACACACACACACACACACACAGAGAGAGAGAGAAATAACACACACACAGAAACAAATAACAAATAACACACACACACACACACACACACACACACACACACACACAACACACACAGACAATACAACCTATTCCGAAAGGGCCCTCTGTATACTGTATACCTGGTCAGGTTGTACAACACTGTCCTCACCTACCCTTTGTCTGGACGCCACAGATTGGAGCTGCTGGGGGTAGGCAGGGGAAGAAGTGATACTACAATAAGGTAGCACAGTTAAGAAGCCATAAGAGCTTTGCTTCAAATAGTACTGTCAGTTATTAACTATGGGACCTAAAGAAGCTATTTTTTTCCTCTCTAAGCCACATTTCTCCCATTTGACAGCTTTGGATAATTATGCTAACTTTACATATTTTATTAGGATTAAATGACACAGTACCCTTGACACTGAATCTTGCACATGGCAGCTGATGACTAGGTGTTGGTTCTCAAGGCCTCATTTCACTCCCTCTTCCCTTAACCACCCATTTTATATACCATGTGCAAAGCTCTGATGAGCAAAAGTAAAAGAGAAACGCTTTCCTGATGCAAGCATAGTTTTGAAAATTAGAGACATAAACTGGTCAGTGTCATCCAGTGTGATAAAAATCTGGGAGACAATAACCCTGAGGGCATGGCGTGAATAAGGGACTGCCTCCTTTCATGGGCACATCATCCCAGGCCAATAGCTGTTGATAGATTACTCAGAGTATTACTGATAGGTAGAGATGAGGAATGTTGCAACTCAGGATGAACAAAGTAGGGAAGTTTGCAAGAGTGGGAACCTATGTTGACAGAATTAGAAAAAAGGGAGGCAGACACAGCATTCCTGTCAGACAGAGCGAGCTTAGGCCTAGCATAGCTCACATGGAGAACTCTGACAGTAAGATGTTAATGGAGCCAGGATGGGAAGCGAGCGTGGGGGTAAGTAGAGGGTCAGATGATGGTGGATGTAGCACTGCATGAAAGACAGATTGCACTCCTGTTTGGTGCACTGTGGCACTCTCCTCCTCTTCATTGGACTTACAAGGCATATATTATAATCATATTGTAATATGACTATAACACATATCTTCTTATTATAATCTGTGGGAGTCTTAACGGAAATTAAGGCATCTGGGCCATGAAGACTTGAGCTATATCTTGAGATGTTACCTAGAGTGACCTCTACAATTATTCCAGGCATCATTCTAACTGATAATGCCATACACTTACATAAACTTGCAAATAATTAACATAAGAAAAGCAATCTTAGAGGGCAAACCCAAACCTAGCCAGGAAAGCAAATGGACAGGATAGTATTTCAGTGCAGAGCTAGTAATAGTCCTTGGAAATCCACCCAGCAAAAACCCCACAATGCCTGGTGTAGATCACACACTGTCTATAGCTTCTTCCTGTCTTGTGCATTACTAGATAGCAATCTGTAGAGGACCAGAGTCATCCCTAGGCCTGTACCACCGCTTCTCTAGAGGAGACAGCACCTTGAAACACTCCCGTAGCACTTCTGACTGTATCAGACTGGACCACAGTCTTACTGTTTTACAGTTGCCAACATGTAGCTTTGTAAAGGAACAAACCCACCTCAGCAGGGATTCCTAAGTTTTCTTATATATTTTAAGCTCAGGTTTAAGCAACAGCTTAGAAGTTCTAGCTCAACCTATGAAACTCATTTTAATGTGGTTTTCTCCTTTTTTTATATTATTCATAGTCTGTGGTTGAAAATGAAAGATTGGGCGAACACAGGGCTTTTCTCTAATTTTGGCAATTGGTCCTGGGATCGCCAAACCTACATGAAGTAGGCAGGGAAGAAGAATGTGTACCTTGAAGTAACTACAGCACAACAGGCACTAAGAGTGGCACTTCCGGATAGAAAAGAGTGTATGCCTTTATTGAAGCACTCTTTTTTAACTGAGCACCTGAATTTTAACTAAAATAATATTATATTGTTCCAAAAGCATTGCTGTCTGGATTTGTCCCTTACTGCCCTTTAGTTTGTGACCCCATGATAGCGCAGGAATTATATAGGCCTGATCTATCTTCTCTATTAATTTTCTCTGCCATTATGTGGAGATGTCAAACACCATCTGTGGTTCTTGACCTCTCAATGACAATCTATATTTACCACCTGAGCGCATATTTCCAAACTGATCTTTAATCAAATGCATTGACCCTCGATGCTTCTTCTACCACACATGTCCCTTCTTGTTCTAGCAATGTGTCCCTTCATAAAGGTCCAGAGAACATTTTCAAGGCCTTTGCACAGAGCACCAGGTCCAGACATCTAAGGAGGTCTGTAAGGCATGGCGAAGTTGAAAATGGGAAGGTGAAGAGTTGACAGTGTTGGAGGTAGAGCTTTCCAGAGAAGGGAGCCTGACAAGCAGTGGCTTAGAGAACTGTCACTGGAACCTACGCAAGTGTTATGAATACTGGGCTATTTGGGTAAGGATTCTTTTCCTTCTTTTAGATATGGTTATATTGCAAATTGATAGCCATCATCAACGTGTAACATTGAGTGACAAACCACTGAACACTGTCCCATGGAGACAGAGATGGAAGGAAGGATGACAAATTCCTCTCTTCACAAAAAAAGAATTCACATCTTGAATTCTTAAAACAGCAACTGTTAATGAAAGAATGATAGTGTGGGAACATACAGAAGCACACGCTGTTCATTTTGTGAACTGCTTACAGGCAGGTGCTGACCAGGGCAGGCCCCTCTGAGCAACCACATGCACAATCTGAGAAGCAGGGTAATCCCCACATTTGATAACTTTGTCTTCTGCAGTTGTGACATCTCTAGTTAGAAGGCTGTGATAACCTTGCCCATAGTCCCATCATGTATTCCTGAGGCTTAACTTGCCCCTTCAAAGGGTGCCTCTGAAGAAAATTTAAGGATTTCCTCAGTTATCACTCTGTCCTAACTATTCCAAGAACTAAGTCCATCTGCCAGTTCCAGGTTATCCCTGATATTTGTGTGTATCAGTATGATTTATAATTTTCCACTGCCAGAAAGTTATTAATATTCAGCACACCATATTGACTAACATAGCACCAGGCATTTGGAAGTTATGATCTCTATTTATCTATTAGAAATAATGGAATTTGATGACAGTTATTAAGTTATTGTTAATTATATTACTCATAATTTAGAGAGTTACGCTTTAACAAGGTAGGCAGTAATGCCATACCTCAAAATACCAACTCTTTATATCAGTTCAAATCACATTCTGTTCCTAGGAGGCCTTATTCATATTTCTGTTGATATAGTGATATCATTTTAATTTGCATTTCCCAAACTGCTAAGAAATCGCACTTTTAAAAATGCACTTTTCAGATTTTCCTTAGCCATTTTTATTTCTTCTTTTGAGTACTTTCTGTTAAAATCTACAGCCCATCTTTTTAATGTGTTTTATTTTGCTTTTTTTACTTTTGAGTTCTTCATATATTCTGGATATGAATCCCTTGTCAGATATATAGATGACGAAGACCCTTTCTCACTCTGTGAGCATCCTCTTCGCTTGATGGTCTCTTTTACTGTGTAGAAGCTTCTTAGTTTTATGAAGCCTCATTTGTTAAGTGTTTTGCAGGCAATATAATCCTATTCTGAACATCCCTTCCCACTCCTGTGTCTTCTAGGGTACTGCCTATGTTTTGTTCTAATACTTTCAGAGTTTCATGTTTCTCAGTCAATTTTTTTACTGTATTTTTTTCTTTTTTCCGTTTATTTATTTATTAAAGATTTCTGTCTCTTCCCTGCCACCTCCTCCAATTTCCCTCCCCCTCCCCCAATCAAGTTCCCCTCCCTTGTCAGCCCATAGAGCTATCAGGGTTCCCTGCCCTGTGGGAAGTCCAAGGACCACCCACCTCCATCCAGGTCTAGAAAGGTGAGCATCCAAACTGCCTAGGCTCCCACAAAGCCAGTATGTGCAGTAGGATCAAAAACCCACTGCCATTGTTCTTGAGTTCTCAGTAGTCCTCATTGTCCGCTATGTTCAGCGAGTCCGGTTTTATCCCAGGTTTTTTCCTACCCAGGCCAGCTGGCCTTGGTGAGTTCCCAATAGAACATCCCCATTGTCTCAGTGTGTGGGTGAGTGAGGTAAGCCAGACCCAAAAAGAGGAACATGGGATGTACTCGCTCATATTTGGTTTCTAGCCATAAACAAAGGACATTGAGCCTATAATTAGTGATCCTAGAGAAGCTGAATAAGGAGAACACTAAGAAAAACATACAGGCATCCTCCTGAATATTAACCTTCATCAGGTGATGAAAGGAGACAGAGACAGAGGCCCAATATGGAGCACCAGACAGAAATCTCAAGGTCCAAATCAGGAGCAGAAGGAGAGAGAGTATGAGCATGGAACTCGGGACCGCAAGGGGTGTTCCCAGTCAATTTTTATGTGAGATGATAAGTGTCTAATTTATTTCCTCTCATTGTGGACATTCAGTTTTCCTAAAACCATTTATTGAAGATATTATCTTTTCTGCAGAGTATGTCTTTGGCATCTTTGTCAAATATCAAGTGGCTGTACTTAGGCTACTTATGTTTGGGTCTTTTGTTTCATTGGCCTACAGTCTGTTTTTATGCCACCATTTTACTATTTTAGTGTTTTTATTACCATAGCTCTTGAAATATGGACTGGCAATACCATTTTTTTAGCTATCCAAGATCTTCTATGATTCCAAATGAAGTTTTGGGGGTTTTTTTCTATTTCTTTGAAGAATGAGATGAGAATTTTGATTGGGAGTGCATTGAGCCTGTAAACAGTAAGTCAAAACAACATTGAGATTATATCTTGCCCAAGTCACAATGGTTAAGATCAACAAAACTGGAATGGATGTGGAAAAAGAGAAAGCCTTACTTGCTGTTGGTATTGTAAATTGGTACAGCCACTCTGAAAGCCAATGGTGAGAATTTAAAACAAAACCCTGAAAATATAAATCTACTACACAGCCAAACCATACCATTTCTTGGAAATATGACAACCTAATCCATAGGTATTTACTAGGTATGTTCAGTACAGCTCCATTCACAAAAATTAGGATATGGAAACAACTTAAATGTCCTTCAACTAATGAATGGATAGTGAAAATGTGCTACATATGTATTAATATGCACTACATACTTATAAATTATGGATTATTATTCAGGTATGAAAAATGATAATTTCAGTTATGTTGATCGAGGTTTCTGTCCTACCCAGTCCTTCAGTCGTTCAGTCCCAAAGGAACACACAGAGGTCTATATTAATATTATAAACTGGTTGGCATAGTAGCTTAGGCTTTTCTTATTAACTAATCCTTACATCTTATATTAGCCCATTATTCCCATCTGTATTAGACACGTGACTCAGTACCTTATTCAGCGAGTCAGTCACCTCTTGCTTCCTCTGCATCTGGGTGATGGCTGCAGACTGAGCTTTCCCCTCTCCTAATTCTCCTTGCCACCCCTCTACTTCCTGCCTGGCTACCGTCACCCCGCCTACACTTCTTGCCTGGCTATTGGCCAATCAGCATTTTTATTAATAAGAATACAGTGACAGGATAAAAGACCATTGTCCCACAGCACAGTTATATGGATTGAACTAATAAACATTATATTGACTGAAATGACTCAGAAAGACAAATATCACATGTTCTTTTGCATCTGGTCTACCTAGTTCCAAATATTCAGGTGTGAGTATAAAACCTGGAATAAATGTAGAACCCAGGAATATAAGAAAGCACAATGGGGGATGGTGTCCCCAGAGAAGGGAATAGCAGAATACAAATGATAGGAATAGGGGAATTAGAAAAATGGAGAGGACAATTTTAATGGGGAAAAGAAAAAAAGTCAACACAAAAGGACAGAGGGGAGAAAGAGATAAATAATTTTAAGCATGTTTGAAAAGCCTAAATGAAACATTATTTTACATTTACCTAAAATTGCATAAAACACATATAAGTACATATGTATATACACACAGATCTTAAATCAAGCTATGCTTCCTGAGATACAATGTTTTCCTCAGCTAACAAAATGACAGTAACAAGCATAAAATATGTCTTTTTGCATTGGTGGTCAGCAAAGTCCAATACACTACCAACTAATATAGGCTTTGTTGTTGGCGTTGGCTGCCTCCAAAGGTGGAAAGTAAGTCCCTATTGCAAAATGGACTTCAGACACAGAACTCAAAAGATTCAAGCTGGGTCTGATAAGAATGCCTCTTCCCTATGGACTATCTTTCTTATACTATATGCTGCTATGCAAGCTCCCAAAGGTGAGAAACAATAAAGAATCCTGCCCAGCTGTGATGACCATGAACTAGAATGACCAACCCTCCAAAATACTCCTGAAGGTGCAAAAGTGGCAGTCATGTATCGACAGTAACCAAGAGCTGTATAAATGGGCTTTTATGGTCCACTCAACTGGTGGAAAATAAGGCCTGGTATTAAAAAACCTTCCCAACTACCTGGAATACTGAGGTTGTGGGTCTTAGAGGAGAACCTACCACTGCAACTTTAGTAGAACAACATAATTCTGAAATACATTCTAAGTGCTTATTCTTATACCCACAGGTAAGTCCACCTCAGACACCTCATCAAAGAAGCTTCTTTTTGCTGCAGATGGAGACCATCACAGAAAACCACAACTGCTCAAAAGAGACATTGTTTGACATTTTTCATGGAGAAACATGAATAGACATCAATTCATCTTAAGTAGGGAACTGGCTGATAAAATACCATTATAGACACCACTAAAGTCCAACTTGTTAAACAAAGAAGTTTTATTAGCGTTGCTTTACAGAAAAATGGATGAGAACTTACATACAGGCATAGAAATGACTTACATACTTACACATCACTAAGAACCCACCCCTTCATGGGTGGCAATTCACAGAAGCTAGAAAAAGGAAGGGCACAGCACAACCTGCAGATTCTGAGAAACTAATACTGTTCAGTTGTTTCTGGAAGAGGTAAAGTCAGTTTTCATTACTAGTGTGACCCTTGGTATATTGACCATGTTCCAGGGCAGGCCTCATGGCTGGAAAAGGCTAACACAAGCTGGACATGGTAGGTAGAGGATGGGGGGAAACATGAGAGAGGGTGGGAAGAAAGATGGCGGAGGATCTGGGAGGAATTGGAGGAAAGGAATGAAGCTGATGCATTCATATTCAATGCAGACATTCAGATACATTGCAGACATTCTCAAAAGATTAATAAAAACACTGAAAAACAAAAATAGAAGACCTATATTATGAAAAACTTCAGGAGCAAAGTTAAATGACAAAATCAAGAAATTCAGTTTCATCCCATGCTTATTCAGTCCCAGTCCCGCTGGCCTTGGTGAGCTCCCAATAGATCAGCCCCACTGTCACAGTGAGTGGGTGCCCCCCTTGTGGTCCTGACTTCCTTGCTCATGTTCTCCCTCCTTCTGCTCCTCATTTGGATCTTAAGAGCTCAGTCCGGTGCTCCTATTTGGGTCTCTGTCTCTATCTTGATCCATCGCCAGATGAAGGTTCTAAGGTGATATGTAAGATATTCATCAGTATGGCTATAGGATAGGGTCATTTCAGGTTCCCTCTCCTCAGTTGCCCAAGGTACTTTCTGAACATGGCGGACAATGAAGGCTGATGAGAAGCCAAGGACAGTGGCACTAGGTTTCGATCCTAATACATGAACTGGCTTTGTGGGAGCCTAGCCTGTTTGGATGCTCACCCTCCTGGACCTGGATAGAAGTAGGAGGACCTTGGACTTCCCTCAGGGCAGGGAATCTGGACTGCTCTTCATTCTCAAGAGGGAGGGGGAATGGAGTGGGGGGAGGGGGAAGGGGAGTGGGAGGAGGGGGCAATGTGTGGGAGGAGGGGGAGGGAAATGGGAAATGGGGAGGAGGCAGAAATTTTTTTTCAACAACTAAAAAAAAAAACAAAAAAAATAAAGAAAAAAATTAAGAAATTCAGAAATGGTCTCAGATTATTTAACAAATAAATAAAATCAATGGTGTGTGTAAACAGATATTTGACTTAAAAGAAAACCCAGTGTCCCAAACACATAGCATCATTAATATGCAAATTAATGAAGCGTTTAAAAGTAAAGGTATACAAATTCTTGTTCATCTGATGTGTAGACCTTGTCTGTTATGAGCACTGTGGAAAAAGAGATGAAACAAAGAGGTGCACACACCACGCCTGCCACTAGCTGAAGCCTGAGCAGTTTTCACCTTTTCAGATGGTCACTTGGCATCACTCGGTGAGGTTACAGATGTGCAGATGCTCCTACTCAGCATCCCCACATTGCAGGGAGCTCTGGCACATATGCACAAAGGGCATGGCCAAGGACATTAGACAAAATAGCTGAAAACAGGAATAGCAGGAGCAAATATTCCCCCATAATGACATAGAAAAATAAATTATAAAACCATCACAAAATTAATCTGTGAAATTTAAAGTAAAACCTACATATACCTAACTTGTACACATCTTAAAAATATTTGTCCTAAACAAAAAGTGATAATTGGATAATCATAGCATACTGTTAATACAGACTTTTTTTTTTTTAAATAGCATGGTATTTCCTACTCTGTATAGGCACAAACCAAGAATCAGCTTAGAACAGTGTAAAGGGGTGCAGATCAACTCTAGGACTCCAGCAACGAAGAGGTGAGAAGGAAAATATGTTGGGCAGGATATTCATGCATTAAAGAATTATACTAATTTTATACTAAAACTTTAGAGCAAATAAAAAACTATATTTGGAATATATCCAGAGGGTACAAGCACCTCCTGAATGCTGGGATTAAAGGTGTGCATCACCACCACGAGGCTGAAAAGAAGATAATAGGTAGAAATTTGGCAGCCTAAATGTCCCTAACAGGAAGTCAGGGCCTCATATTGGGTATGACCATGATGCTAGCATCACATCTAATTCTGGGGGCTTATTGTTCTCACCTTTGTCCTGGTGCTATTGCTGTTTTCCCACTTAACCCATTTTTTTTTTATAATTTCTTTCTTTTTTTTAAAAAAAATCTTATTTTGTACACTAACCCCAGTTCCCTCTTCCTCTCCTCCTCCTTCTCTCCCTATCTTCTCCCTCCTCATCTACTCCTCAGCAAGGGTAAGGCCCTCCATTGGGAGTCAACAGTCTGTCACATCACTTGAGGTAGGACCAAGGCCCTCCCCCCTGTATGACAGCTGAGCAAGGTATCCCTCCATAGGGAATGGGCTCCAAACAGCCAGCTCATGCACTAGGGATAAATACTGGCTCCATTGCCAATGGCCCCACAGACTGCCCAAGCCACACAACTGTCACCCACATTCAGAGGGCCCAGTTCAGTCACATGCAGGTTCCCCCAACTGTCCAGTCCACAGTCAATGAGCTCGCACTTGCTCCTGTCAGCTGTTTCTATGAGTTCCCCAACAAGGTATCGACCCCTTTGCTCACATTATAGCTTTTCCCTCTGCTTAGTTGTGAATCTGCTTCCATCAGTTACTGGATGTAGGTTCTATGGTGACAATTAAGGGAGTCATCAATTTGATTACAGGGGAAGGGCAGTTAAGGCACTCTCTTCACTATTAGTTAGATTCCTAACTTGGGTCATGTTTGTGGATTCCTGGGAATTTCCCTAGTGCCAGGTTTTTTCCATTCAGCAGTAAAACAATAATGACATCTTGAAATTGACAGTCAAATGGATGGAATTGGAAAAGACCATCCTAAGTGAGGTAACCCAGACCCAGAAAGACAAATACTATGTGCTCACTCATAAGTGGACATTAGACATAAAGCAAAGGCTAGCTAGCCTGCAGTCCACAATGCCAGAGAAGCCAGGAAACAAAGAGGATCCTAATAGACACATAGGAAGATCTCCCTGGGACTAGGGAAAAGACCCCAAATCTTTAGAGTAAATTGGGAGCCTAGGGGGAAAGAGAAAAGGGTGGAGAGGAGAGAAGGGGACAGAGGTGGGGGAGGGTACGTGAGGGATCTGGATTGGGGAAAGTCTAGATGGGAGAAGGGCAGAGACAGATAGCAAAACAATTTTGTTCTTAAGTTCCTTTCTCATGCTGGGCGGTGGTGGCGCACGCTTTAATCCCAGCACTCGGGAGGCAGAGGCAGGCGGATCTCTGTGAGTTTGAGACCAGCCTGGTCTACAAGAGCTAGTTCCAGGACAGGCTCCAAAGCCACAGAGAAACCCTGTCTCGAAAAATCAAAAAAAAAAAAAAAAAGTTCCTTTCTCAAGCATTTTCCTTCCTTCCTCCCCCCTCCTTCTTCCCTCCCTCCCTCCCTCCCTTTTTATCTCTTCCTCCTCCTTCCCGTTCTGCTTCCTTTTAACCCTATCACTTCCCCTCTCTTTCTCTCCCTCCTTCTCTCCTTACTTCTCTTCCTCTCACCACTTGATGTGTTTTCTTTCCTTTGTCTTTCTTTTTTCTAGCTTGTGATAGAGAAGGTTTCCACCTGATGTGTGGTTTTAGGGCCTCTTTGACATGCTATCCTCTACCAGGCACCCAGAAAAGAATTCACTAATCTGAAGTTCACAATAACCCTATAAAATAGACATTGCTTAACTGTGGCTTACACATATAAAAAGTGGAGTTCAAAGACGTTAATGTGTAATAGTCAAGGTCAAATGACTAATCAGAGGCAGAATAAGTCAGGATTTGAACCCACATCTGCATCTTAATTGTTTGTCATTTTTGCCAGATATCTATCCCTTACCTTTAGATTTATAAACCACACCAATGACTAGCCAAAGGTATTTATTCTCTAAAGTATTTGCAATGTGTTTTTACAATTGTTTTTATTAGTTACTTTTATTTTATAGCTGGCCTCAATTTATAGCATGCTTCCTGCAACAATAGTTGTAAAGAGAAGCAAACATGAGAAACATCTCTGCTTTGGTGAAGGAAACACTCATGGTACTCACATTAGCATCAGCCATGCTGGAAGACAGTTGCAGGCAAAATGGTCTTCCAGAGAAAGAGATACTAGCATTCACCCCAATTGTAGTAGAGGGAGGAAACTCAACTTTCTTTTATTGTCAGTAAACAGTTTTTTTTTCTTTTTACTTTTGGTTAAGTATTATGGCAAACAATATGACCCAGATTGTTTTACCCTTTATAATAAGTGATTGGTTTGTGTTCATTATAAAATATTTTAGTGATTGCACTTGTCTTGCTTGGCATATTGGAAGGTAAGGAAAGGGAATCACATGATACCATTACTCAGAAAGCAGAATTCTCCGTTCACCCTTCTCCCTCCTTCTTCTCTCTTATCACACCCTCTTCTCAGAATCCTAGTCCTATGTCTTTCTTCACAGACATAAACATAAAGATCACCTGAACTCCCCCCCCCAAATACTTAATCTTTGAATGGTTACCTAAAATAAATTATATACCGATGATTTTAAGGAAGCTGGCATGCCTGGCAGGCCACTGTCCACTATCACACTTATGTCCCCTCTGGGGAAAAGATCAAAGTCCTATTTCTACCTCAAGGCCAAAAGTTAAAGAGGATGAGTATGGGGGTGCTCATTTTTTCCAGAGTTGTGAGCAACTGCTCTACTTCCCAATCACTGTCTTCATCTTCCTTACAGCTCTTCATGATGACTGTAGAGTTTGAGAGATAAGGCTGCTTTGGTCACTTTTAGGTATGTTTACAAAATTGAATTTCCAAGGATATTTCTGTATACACACATACACTCACGCGCGCACATACACACCACACACACACACACACACACACACACACACACACTTGTATAAGAACACAATATTGCTTAGTAGATCATACAGGTTTCTATATAATTAATTCTTTAATCCCCTAAAGGATTCAAATTTTGAATAGACTAGTGGGAGGTCACTAGGGTGGCATCTTCGGTGTCTCTGTTGTCTCAGAGACAGGCTATCACAGCTCCGTCATATTGCTGTCCACTATGATGTGGAACACTCTGCTGTACCAGCTTCTCCAGTTATAGGGCACTATGAAGCTAAAGCTGTGATTCAAAATATCTAATTCCTTTCTTTATGCTCTTCTCAGGCAATTTGTCACAATAATATAGACACAGCAAATGCATGGGGATACTCACAGTGGCCATTCTTATTAGCTTAAAAGACTATTGGCAAACAGGACTTATTCCCTCATCTCAGATGGGCAGATGGACCACGTCTGGTCCCAGATTATGCTGACCAGTGGTGTAAACAAGAGAAGAAATAAATAGAGATCTCTGCTAATTTCTTTATGTTACATTCAAAACTTCAAAGGAAGGTTTTACATATGAATGCTCTAACAACTAACCTGGTGACTAATTCAAGGGATTATGGGATTCCTTGTCAGACAGCTCGGGGATCATTTTGCCCCTTCAGAGAACTAAACTGTGAAGAGCTCAGCTATCTCTAAAGATTTCTTGGCAGATCTCCTAACCTTTTCTGGGAATATAGATATGTGGCCTTCTATTGAACTCTAAAGTCTTCCTGGAGCACTGGACAGAGGACAGAGCAGAGGTTAGATGTCTGAATCTCATTGCTTTCATCTGCTGTGGGACCTTGAGATCCTCTTCTGTCCGATGAAGACCGAGCTGCACTCTTCCACTTCAAGATTGCTGTAATGATCAGGTAGATGACTCCCGAATCATGAGCATGTCAGATCTTTACACTTTGAAGGTGCCATTGAGTTCCAGAGTTTTGTTACAGGACAGAAAAGAATTGCAATAGGAAGGTTCCAGAGCAAGAGAGAGGCACCAAGGACAACACTGTAATGATTAATGTCTTACATCAGTCTCTGCCTTCTGTTGATCCTTTGTTTTCCTGTGGTCATCAAGTTTGACACTTCAATAGATTTAACCACTCATTTAGATAAAACCTTTAGATCTAGTGTCCACTGGAAATGTCCTAAGACACATCCAAAGGTAGACTTTTCTAACCTCCTATGCTGTCATAATCCACTTGTGATTAAGTGTCACACCCTGGCTTAAAGCATTTCTATATTACTTATTATGATAATCAACTTTTTGATGAAAATATGAACTTTCTGCCCATTTATGGTTATAAATCTTAATGTTCAAATTTAATCTTGATATCAGTTTTGCTACATGATACCATCACATTTAGTAGAAAGTTTATTCCTTGTACATGAGAAAAATGTAGATCCTAAAAAAAAATAATCAAAGTTATTAACATTATATAAGACTCTCCAAAGAGTGACTCCAAGGCCTGCAGGAAGGGGGAGTGAGAACAATAGTTACACCAGGACAAATAGGGTTTTGTGCTAATACGGAGAATCCTGGCTGTGAACAGCTAACAAGGCACTCTAAGGCTAAAGTACCCTCTAGGCTCAGAGCCAAGGTCTTTCCAGCCAATCCCTATGTGCTGCATGACTCTGACAGTAGTTCTCCAGTTTTGCTGACTTGGATTAGTTGTGGCTGATAAGAAATTCTTTGGGGGCACTGATTTGATTTATACCTTTTTGGAGTCAATGATATGCCTCTTAATAAATCCAGTAGTATTAATTATATATATTATTACTATATTTTTAATAATATATTATATTGATAACATAATATTTATATGAAAGAGCCTTTACTGTCTATTTTATTTTCTTTATATAATATTATATTTCTGTAAGTGAAAGAAGGTCCGCTTATCTATGAGACCACGCTAAATTCTTTACCTCATGCTCTTCAACATATCTAGCCATTCTGTGCTCCCTCACCTGCTGAATTCTCTCATATTAACACACATTTTGGAATGTTCAAATTAAGTATTAAATAGAGTGGCAGGATACATGACCTCTGTCTTCTTATTCAGCCACTGGGGATCTGTGTTAATTTTGACACTTGCTTGCCTTTCCTGAGCCCTGATGTCTTGATGCACTAGATGTTCCCGGTCCTCTCTTTAAGTGCTGATATCCATGGCAACACCAGATGCTAGGCACTGTGTCATGTGTAACCTTTACCTAATTTACTACTCTAAGTCATTATAGCAATTCAGCCTTAGCATTCTGTCCCGTTGCTTCACATTGGAGCAAAGAAAAACTGAAGCTAAAAAGAAGTCAGTCACCAGACCAAAGTCAGGTGGTACCTTAGGAGGCACATCCCCTTGAAAAGCTTTCCTGTGCTCCATGGGTAGGGAAGTATGCGAACATGTCAGTGACTAGAAAAATAAGGTGAAAACAAGAAAAATATACTGAGCTACATATTCAGTTACAGAGAAACATGAACACAATGTGAATACTCTTTTATCTATTTTGGTTATTCTAGAAAAAAAATTAGACTGGGAAATGACATAAGCACTTAGTTTGTTTTTATACATTTTTAATCACTGAGGCAACATCTGACAGCCAGATTATCCAAGGCTTGTTGGATACTTCAAGTATCATTTTAAGAAATGTTTTCCCAAAATGATAGAACTAGTACTGATTGATGGCTTTTCATGACTTATACAAGGAACAAAAGGACAGTGGAAGAAAGTAATAAAATAGTCATCCTTACCCCCCCTCTCTGTTTCTCTTTTCTCCTTCTCCTTCTCTTCTTTTTCCTCCTCCTCTTCCTCTGCCTCCTCCTTCTTTTGAGACATTCTCTGGATTGAGTTTGTGTAATCACATATTTTAGAGCAACTTAAAGTCAAAATAGCAATACATGTCCTGAGTAATCCCATCAAATGAGAGATGAGCAGGGTCATAAAAGGAAGACTGTTACCCTAGAGTGAACCACTGTCTTTGTTTGACTTTTCACTCAATTTTATGTTTCTTTTTGAAAAGTTACTAAAACTTGTGATAACTAAAACAATTCCAGATGTCTAAATTCTTTCTATGTACATGTTTCTCTGTAAGAGGCAGAAGGATCAGAGTCAGTGGCCAAGAGGTATTCATGAGCATTCTGGCAGTTCCTTCTCTTCCTGTTTTCAGTAATTGTTCTCAATGACCATTTTTGTTGCTATTTCTTCATGGTTTGATACCGTTGTTTCTTTCTTTTATTGAGTGATGGAAGGTCTCAGTCTGATAACGTGATTTATTAAAAAAAGGTAGTGATGACACAATAATTATGATAGCTGGAGTCATTCCCATGATCCCATACTTAGAGGTAAGTAATATTAAGTGGTGCCATTGACTCCTCAGCTATCAGATGATCCTTTCCTTCCTCATTGCACTCGCTTGCTTTCTGCCACCTTATTCGAGTACCTTGAAAATGATACCATCTGCTATGAACATAGTAGAGCATATACTTTTGTTGTATGATAAGGCCTCTCTTGGGTATATTCCCAAGAGTGGTATTGCTGGGTCCAGGGGTAAGTTGATCCCGAATTTCCTGAGAAACCGCCACACTGCTTTCCAAAGTGGTTGCACAAGTTTGCATTCCCACCAGCAATGGATGAGTGTACCCCTTTCTCCACAACCTCTCCAGCAAAGGCTATCATTGGTGTTTTTTATTTTAGCCATTCTTACAGGTGTCAGATGGTATCTTTCTGTTTACTCCTCCCACCTATGTTTTAACCTATGAGGGCCAAAGCAGTTTCTTTATTGCTTAACCAATGAAATCAACAGATTGATATATGACACTCCCCCATCACTTCCCCTTTTTCTGTTTAAACAAAAAAAGGAAGGCTTTAACTTTAACATAATAAAATTACATATAGCAAAACAGTTATCAAGCAAGAATTACAGTTACAATATTTATCTATTTTATCTTTTATCATAACTAAGGAAAACTATAACTATCCATTCTTCAACTCCATCAAAGACTCCAGAAGGATATAATACTACCTAAGTAAACAGGAAATAAGAAAATATTAGAGTACTACTCAGCAGTAAAAAACAAGGACCTCTTGAATTTTGCATGCAAATGGATGGAAATAGAAAACACTATCCTGAGTGAGGTAAGCCAGACCCAAAAAGAGGAGCATGGAATGTACTCACTCATATTTGGTTTCTAGCCATAAACAAAGGACATTGAGCCTATAATTGGTGATCCTAGAGTAACTAAATAAGGAGAACCCAAAGAAAAACATATAGGCATCCTGAATATTAACCTTCATCAGGCGATGAAAGGAGACAGAGATAGAGACCCAAATTGGAGCACTGGACAGAAATCTCAAGGTCCAAATCAGGAGCAGATGGAGAGAGAGCATGAGCAAGGAACTCAGGACCGCGAGGGGTGCACCCACACACTGAGACAATGGGGATGTTCTATTGGGAACTCACTAAGGCCAGCTGGCCTGGGTCTGAAAAAGCCTGGAATAAAACCGGACTCGCTGAACATAGCGTACAATGAGGACTACTGAGAACTCAAGAACAATGGCAATGGGTTTCTGATCCTACTGCATGTACCGGCTTTGTGGGAGCCTAGGCAGTTTGGATGTTCACCTTACTGGACCTGGATGGAGGTGGGGGTTCCTTGGACTTCCCACAGGTCAGGGAACCCTGACTGCTCTTTGGGCTGACGAGGGAGGGGGATTTGATTGGGGGAGGGGGAGAGAAATGGGAGGCGGTGGCGGGGAAGAGACAGAAATCTTTAATAAATAAATAAATTTATTAAAAAAAAAAGAAAATGATACCATATACAATGGGCTTCATGTACCCTGAGTTCTTTACTGGTAGTCAAGTAGTTCTACTTGGATTTAGAAAACTAAGAGACTCTTTGTGGTAGAGTTATCTGGTAGGTAATATAATGTAACTTTTGTGCAGTTGAAAATTAAAAGAGCTAGGATTTGAGTCTATTTCAACCATCATAAGCTGTAAATTGATTTCTCTGTCATAAAACAGCTTGAGCCTTTGTCGCTGGCACCCATCTCCCTGACACATACTAATGGTGCAGGGAGAAAGATTAGGAAGATACACATTGGAGGTAGTAATTACTTTCCCACAGTCGAGAGAGAGAGAGAGAGAGAGAGAGAGAGAGAGAGAGAGAGAGAGAGAGAGATTGGATTGCAATGTCTACCTCAGAACTAATCACCTAATGCTGGTCCTGACTAGCTTCAGTAGGAGTGACATATCTATGGCTTTCTTGGCCACATGTGGTTATTACTCGAGTATTGGTACATATATGGATTAAGTCATTATGCAAAAATGATCAGAAGCCTCTGAATGTAGACAATGTCTGAGATTTATTTGATAATTCCTATCATTGGGAACAAAATCAGATTTGGATTAAACATTTGCATATAGAAGCAAGCCAGCAAATCTTATATAGGCATTTCATTATCTTGGTACTTTACTGGAAATAGGTACATATATGTGAGTATTTATTACTCATAGGTCCATAGGTGATATTTGAAAATAGACAGGTGTTGTAATAGCTATTTAAACTTCAAAAGGTATCCTTTTACATAACCCAATTTATTTTAAGCCATCATTAACTTTGAAACTTCTGTAAGCTAGCGATGCCTACATTGATCTTCTTGTATGTAGGGTAAAAGGGGTCAAAGAAAGGACATCCTGACCTTGAGACTAGAGCCAAGGAAACACGCTGGGCCTCTAACCAACTCAAGAATTAAAATCCAACCAACCCCAAAGCCCAAAAATCAACCAATCCCAGAGCACAAAATATAACCACTTCTTGGGCACAAAATCCACCCAATCTCTGAGCTTTTCCCAAGCTACTGAATTGAGATCCACAACCTGAAAATTCTCCACCCTGTAAAACTCTGCCCCTAAGAAACCCTATCTACCTCTTAAGTTTAGGGTTGCCTTTTTTCCACACTAGAGGGGGAAGCCACTCTGGATTCCTCCCTCCCAATAAATCTAAGTGAGATTTGTTTTAATGATTTTCTTTTGCCTGAGTGGAGCAGAGATGTCACAACTTTTATGGAGCAGGGCAGAGCTGTGATGGCACTAACCCTGGAGCAGAACAGAACTGCTACATTTCTGCATCAAAACTCCTGTAGAGGAGCAGAGCTATAACAACTTTTGCCAGAGTAGAACAGAGCTGTAACACTTTGGCTGGGAAAACTTCCCTTGCTGGAGCAGAAATGCTATAGTCCCGGGGAGCTGAGTAAAGCTATAACATTCTGGAGCAAAAGCGAGCAGAGCTGGGACAACCTTGCTCGGGAAACCCTCCCCTGCTGGAGCAGAGTTGTTTCACTTGCATTAGGGAAACCTTTTCTGGAGCAATTGTCCCCCACCTGAACAGATCTGTTACATTTCTGCCAGGATACCTTTCCCTTCTGAACTGTAGTTCCTTCGGAACTTGGCTCCCAACTGCCAGGACACACTTCTCTTCAGAGCTGTAGGCATTCCTCGACCTCCGACTATGAGATTATCTTTCTCTTCAGAGCTCTAATGTTTACAGGTATTCCTTGACTCCAAGCTACCAGGGTACCTTTCTTTTTGGAGCTGTAACACTTACATTGTGGGAAAAACAGGAACAACTACTTGCTTGTAAACTCTCCAAACATGTTTCCATTTCCTAATGCTCTTCATTGGATAATTGTTTTATAGACTATTTGGGAAATCTTAAATCAGAAAGGGAATCCCAAACACTTCTTGAAGAACCATTTGAATTTTCATTACTGTACTGCTTACTTTTCTCATTCATACAGCAGACAAAGACAATTTAAGGAAGGGTTTATTTTGGTTTTGGGTTCAGAGGGATAAAGGCACTAGGGCTCAGCTATCTGATTCTGTTATGGCAGGGGCTTGTCGAGTGACCTGTTACATCTCAGTTGATCAATAAGTAGAGAGCTTGGACAAGAGCTGGGACACTATACCTGATATCAGGGATCCATATCCACAAGGTTCCATGGCATCCCCTAAAACAACCACCAGCTGTAGACACATACAAGCACACACAATACAAGCCTGCAGGGGACATTTCACCTTCAAGCAATAACCATCAGCCCTTTTCTACTTGAAAAAAAAAAAGAGCTGAAAAATAAAGTTTGGCTGAACTTTTTTTTCTTTGTTTCTTTGACGATTTTTGAGACAGAGTTCTCTGTGTATCTTTGGCTACCCTGAAACTCTCTATGTAGACAACAGAGGTCTCATACTCACAGAGAACCTCTTGCCTATTTCTCATAAGAGCTGGAATTAAAGGCATCTCAGTGTGGCATTTGTTGTTCAGTTACTTGTGTCGGAAATTGAGATCTTTTTTTATTGGGCACACTCAGTATATAACTGGAAGAATTCCTCAAGCATCATAATGAAGCTGTATAAATACTGTTCTACTCGTGAAGTAGTTCCTCTGGGTTTGATGCATTTATTACAGAGCTCTTAGGTAATATTCCATAGCAAGCGCATTGTATACTAAGATACAAACGTCTATGTGATTGAGAAAGCTGTAACAATTTTTATGACTTTGTCTCTTTTGAGACTTGGTACTCACAGCAAACATCTTGTTCTGTTTGTTCTTGGTCATTAATATCACAGTATACATCCCATATGGACTTTAGAGAGACCGTGGTGGGCAAATGAAAGAAAGTCATACCAACTAATCTCAGGGTAGTGAAATAATGAAGAAGTGAATCATAGAGATGTTAAAAGAATTCATAGGGTTTGGAGAAGAATCAATCCTTGAAGAGGTTCTTCAAATTCCTTAATTCCCACAAAATTTTAAGACACTTGGCCTTTCTTTAAGAATTCTGATGCATTTCATGAAGATTAAAAACATGATTTTTTTTGTTCATGTGTAAAACTTAGTCTTGAATTGGGAACTAAGTGGCTAACTTGATTTTGAACATGTTTACTATTGGAAAATAGGGTTTCCTGGTTTTGACAAGGGAACAACATGCAAGAAAGGTTTACAAATGGAAATTAAAAGACTTCTCAGACAGCAATATATCAGCCGTCTTTTGAAAATAGATTCTACGTGACTCTGAAAACAGAATAACTGTCCCCTAAAAGACACATGGGCTTTCTAAGTAACGTGAAAACTGTTTAATAAGTGACAATTTGCTCTAAATACAGCCTTGTGGTGAAAGATCGGAATGCAGTCTAGAAGCCAGCTCTGTTCACTCTGATTTGCACTTCCAGAGTCACACAGAGCATGTGGACGCTGTTTTCCTTGTACAGTCACTCTCCTGACAAAATCCTACAGACATCTGGTGTGTGTGAGGGGGGCAATCTTACTTAGAAATTAATGCTGATATCTTGACTTTCAGAAGGCTAGCACACCTTTTTATAAAATAAAGTTCTCGGATTCACAAACACCTGATCTATGTGCTAGCTTCTTGGACCACAGAGATAGATAAACCTTTCTTTTCATGAAATCCATGACTTGGTAAAAGGAACTACAATTTTTTTCTGTTAACGTGTTTATGTTTCTCAGATTTCCATAACTATAACAAATATCTGATATGAGCAACTCTTAAACAGGAAAGATTGTTTCAGCTCATAGTTTTGGAGTTTTCAGACCATAGTCATCTAGTCTTTGGCTTTGAACTTGTGATCAGTGGAAGAGCATAGCAAAGCCAAGCCGTTACCTGATGGGAAGGGAACAAAAGACAGAACAAGAAGAAGGCTGGGTTCCCACAGTCTCTTTCTTTTTTAATATGTATTTATTTATTATGTATACAATATTCTGTGTGTCTGCCTGCAGGCCAGAAGAGGGCATCAGATCTCATTTCAGATGGTTGTGAGCCACCATGTGGTTGCTGGGAATTGAACTCAGGACCTTTGGAAGAGCAGACAATGCTCTTAACCGCTGAGCCATCTCTCCAGCCCCCCACAGTCTCTTTCAAATTCTTGATCTCAATGACATAAAGGCTTCTCGCTACTCTACCTCTGGAATTAACTCTCTTGCTGACCAAAGTTTGAAAACATAAACGCTCAGAACGTATTTATCCAAATCACAGAAGTCTGGACAGGAGTCAGCTTAGACCTTTGAATCATGCAGTCTTTTTTTTTTTTTTTTTTTTGGTTTTTCGAGACAGGGTTTTTCTGTGGTTTTGGAGCCTGTCCTGGAACTAGCTCTTGTAGACCAGGCTGGTCTCGAACTCACAGAGATCTGCCTGCCTCTGCCTCCCGAGTGCTGGGATTAAAGGCATGCGCCACCACCGCCCAGCTGAATCATGCAGTCTTTGCTGAATGAACTCAGTCCTGTACTGTTCTGTATATAAACCACCATAGGTGATGTGCATGCAAAACGACATGTCTGTGCTCTATAAAAATGTATTTACATAAACCAGTTATAGGCAGAATTTGACTTAGAAGCTGCAGCTTCTAAATAGTGGATTGGAGATAGAGTTAGTTTAGCAACAATAACCAGGGTGAAATGTTTATAGTGAACATGGTCTGTGAACTCCAAAGAGAGGGCCAATGTATCTAGCAGAGAAGTGGAAATGACATCTTATGAGTCCTTAAACACGAGCAAGATTCAACCAGTAATTAAATGCCTATCCCTGACCCTTATTAGCAGAGATTGTCCCAAGTCCTTCTCACCACAAAGAGTTTTTATTATAAAGTTTTTTTTTCTCTGCAGCAGCATTTTATAAAGAAAATTTAAAGGGAACAAGTTAGTCATTCTAGAGCCATTTTGAATGATTATGGTCGAGGAACACAAATTTAAAGTACCCCAAATCCCATGTTCTAACATGGAAGTAGTTTCATGAAGTTTTATGGTTTTGTAGAACAAAGAATGTCATAAATCAAGGCAAGTTAAAAATATATTGGTTGGGACGTCAAACAGATGGTTACAACAACATGGGTGAAACAGTTCAATAGGCTTCAGATGCTATGATGATGACATTCTTAGCTTTGGGGTTAGAAGAAGCCAGTGGGTCTGCTAAGTTATTAGATTCCCAATACTTTCATCTATTTGTCAAATGATGCTAATTCTGACATAGAGGGATCTATATTTGAATTGAATTATTTCCTTACTGGGATAGATCATAGGTTATATTCACAGATATGAACACAAACTTGATGATAATGTCCAAACTAATTGTCAATTATCAGGTTTTTATGGTGTGATAAAGTGAGTTTAGGTGACAATTCTTAGATCTCAAATATTTTCTTTGATTCAGGGCAAAAGAGATAACATAAAAACAGAATTTAAAAAAACTACTTTTCTTTGAAGTAAAGATTTGGCAGGCTTTTTTTACTTGAAAAGTAGTCAAATTCTCCAGCTCGATGTTGTGTTAATTTTCAACAAAATGCACACATTTATGGGCTTAACATTTTCTTGTCTTTTTTTTTCAGTTTATATAGGTCACATTTTGATGTCCGATTCACATCTATCTTTGTCTGTAGCCAAGGAGAGTCTCACAGGGTTGTAACTAATATACGAACCAAGCTTTCTTCCTTCCTGGAAATTATCACATCTACACTGACTCGGGTTTGGTAGAATTTATTTCTTTGTGGCTATAGGAGAGAATGCCTTAGGTTTTTGTGGGTTGTTGGTTAAAGTAGGCCCCCCTCACTTGTAGCCACTTTCTGTAGCTACCTAGTAAGGCTTGTTAATTGAATTTCTTCATCATGACCACATATTTTACCAAATCCATGGGATGGTTCCTTGTGTGATAAGACAAATTGTATATATTGCTATAGTTTAGATATACTTTTTAACTCCAATAGCAATTAGACTGGGTACTACCCTAAAAGGAAATAGTGCTGGCCCTGAGGACTGGGTTAGTTCCCATGAGAATGGTTTGTGATTAAAGGGCAAGTCAGATAGTTCAGCTTAACTTCACGTATTGCTTTCTGATTTTGTCCTTTTGCTTGCAGTCATACCATGATCTCATCACCCTTATTATAACATATCAAAAGAACCCTTGCCAGAGACCAAACATATGGAACTACATGATCTTAGACTTTTATCCGCCAAAACTATGGAAGATATAGATATTTTTCCTTATAAACTATCCCAATTTGGTGGATTTTGTTAAAGCAACAGAAAATGGAATTAGACCAGAAACTACACCTAATGATGGGCTTGATCTACCATTCCTTTGCTGCAATCTGTTAATTAACAACAAAGGAGGATCCATCCTCACTCAAGGGATGTGAATTAAACAATGAGGAACATGAGGTGTGAAAACTGTGATAACACCTTAGGCACTCGCCCCAGAGCGTCAACATTTTATTTATCTTAGGTTTCATTTTGTGGAATTTCCCTCTGTATGCTGTGAGTATGTTTTATGACCATTGGTTAAAAAAGAAGCTGGTTTGGTATATAGTAGGGCAGGATATAGCTAGGTGGGAAAACTAAACTGAATGCAGGGATAAAGAAGGCAAAGTCAGGCAGAGGCCATGTAGTCACCCAAGAAGCAAGATGTGAGGTAACAAATCATGAACATCATGGTAAAATATAAAACAATAGAAATGCATTAATTTAAGATGTAAGAGCTAGCTAGGAATATGCCTGAGCCATTGGCCAAACAGTATTGTAATTAATAAAATTTTTGTTGGATTATTTGGGTCTGGGTGTCAAGGAAACAAATATACAGTCTCAGTTTACATTCCGGTAGTTTTTACTATTAAATAAAAATTATGTCAGAGAGGCAGCTTTGTAGACAAAGTGATTGTTACCATGTCTGGTGACCCTAGTTGAAATTGTAGAACCCACACAGTAGATGTAAAGAATTGACTCTGCCCTCTAACTCCATATGTGTACTACAGCAGATCTGACCTCCACACATAAAGTAAATAAATATGAAAAAAGAAAACAATTTAAAACAACTATGCTTTTTAGAAATTAGTTCTGTAAATTTTTTAACCAAATGTCGGTAATCTTAATACAAATTTCTGAAGGCAGACAAACATGATCTGAGACAAAAGGAAAATCAAATGTTTGAGATGACTTTAGAATGTATCAGTCTGTTGCTAAAAGAACACCAAATATGGGACACAGGAGAAGTTGTAAGAAGCAAATGTCTAAATCCATTGGACAAGGGTGCCAGATAAAGGGGGCAGGATTTGTTTCTGAAAATGTGCATGGTGTTTGTATTCATCAGCATTAGCACTGAGATGGCTTTGGAAACAAAGCCTTTGACTAACAGGGGTTGATAACTACAGCATGATCCTGGGGGCAGAATCCCTCCCCTTACTATAACTCTGTGTGTGAGCATCTCAGAGAATTGTAGCAGCACACAGAACTTTCGAAGAAATCCACAGCAGTGCTGAAAACAGAATCCACTCCAATCCTTAGGAAGAAAAGAAATCCTAACAGCTGTTGCAAGGATGGAAATGGAGAAAGGGGCCATCTCATACACTAGCATTTTTGGAAGCCGTTCTTTTTAGACACTGTGTTTTAGAATTTCCAGGCATCTGTCTGTTGCTAGAATACCTACACACTTTATGGAAGCTTTATTTGAAAATGCTGTGTACCTTGTCTAAAGAGCCAGCTGGGATGCCAGAAATAGTATCGGCTCTATTTATGTCTTTGAAGTAATTACAGTGGAATTTAAAGACTTAGTTTATAGATCCAAGAAGAAGATCTTCTGTGTACACTAAAAGGATGAATCCTTTCCAGACGACTTCTCATTTGGCTGAAGAAGAGCTTGAGGAAGCATTTCATAACGTCAGCCAAAGTCGTTTTTAGCAAGACCTGGGTGGGATTCTTGCTGTTGATATCCAAATTAAAAAAAAAAGACTTGATTTAATCTATCCAATGTTTCTTTGTTGTAGTGATGAAACCATGAATCAATTTTAAAGCTTTCAGGGATGAAAGGAGATATTGAGACAAGTGCCTGCTATCTTTTGTTGAATGGGGGGAGCGACGTTAGCTAATTTCCTGATGACTTTGCCTGGTGGACTTGACTTTTGTTTAGCTAATGTCTTTTTGGAATGCGTCTGCTTTTTCCTATTCATGCCCTGCCTTTTACCAAAAGTGTGTGTGTATGCGTTTAAGGGGTAAGATGCAGTGTGTGTGGTCAGTGTGCTTGTCTTTGCTCATGAGAGGCAAGCTGGATTCCACTCGGAGATGGGATGCTAAAGGACAGTTGAAAGGGTGCTTTCTTGAGGAAACGATGTATCTTGAGGAAGCCTACATGCCTGTATGCTTTTTTAGACAAATGAGAATTCTTTACAGACTCTGTTATTCTGTCTCCCAGTCTTTTTAAACTATGAAAATAAAGACTGATTCATTTTAAATGTGTCCTGGCAAACATTGAACATACTATTTTTCTATCAGCCTCCTAAGAAATCAGAAAAAAAAACAAAACAAAACCACATTGTCTATTCATCCTCCTAGCCCACTTATTCTCTTAAATTCTCATGGACATGTTAAGAGATCCTTGGGTTTTTATAATCAATATGACGACTTATATTGCTGCTTACTCCTGGGCCAGAGACTTTTGGTGATCCTAAGACTGCAGCAATGATAGAAATAGCCAAAAGCAATGACAGAAATAGCCCTTGCACTATGGGCTACACTATATGCTTTCCTGATACTGTATTTGAAGTTCTGGAATTATAAGCCCCATGGTGCTAATGAGGGAACTAAATCATAGAGCTGATTGTCTTTTCTAAAACCACAAAAACATGTTTGCATCCAAAGCTATCTGATTTCCTTCAGCCCTCTCTTACTTTAGGACAGATTCCTCGGTAACGAAGGTGCCTTGGTGACTGTATGAAATTTTCGGCTACAATGACCACGAACAATCACTAGATGCTGTTTCGATACCCAGTGTGCTGGTTTATTTTACTACAGACCTAGTAGCACTGTTCACAGAATCCCCTTCGTTCCTTTGTTTTAGGTTAGAGCTGTTGGGCAGATAAATTTGTGGGAAGTTTTGAGATCCTGAGAGCCTAGGGGAAGCAAGAACTTACTGTGAGCTGCTTGGGACAGAGCTGCTCAAGGGGAGTTCCTGTGACCTGACTGTCCTCCCAGCCAAGGACAGGCCTTCTTGATTTAAAGCTGACACCCAGGGACTACAATTACCAAAAGATTGGCGGTGAGCTTGCAAGAGAGTAAGTAGTTACACCTGAGAGGCAGCTTCATAGACTGCGCTAGAAAGGAGAAGAAATGTATTCAAATACCCAGATTTTCTCTGAAGATCCAAAAGTTCTCCTACTGCTTCCAGAAACCAAGGCCTGACCTGTCAACAGTCCTTCCCTGTTTCCTCTCCTCAGATTTTCTTAGGTTCTTTCAAGTGGGCTTATTTTTCAGCCTAAAATTTAGGGTGGTTCCTCCCTGCTGAAGGTGCCCTGACCATGTATACTCATTTATTTATCTGTTGGATCATATCAAGAGTGCGTAGAACAAAAGCCTAACCTTAGCTGAGCTGCACATGAAGATGCTTGATCCTAGTTCAGGTAAGTCCTGGTGACATCTTTATCATAGGGTGTCACATGTTATCGGAAAAGTGATCATGTGTTTGTTCTTAATCAGATCAGAACCCCAAGTCCTTACTATACAATGCCATTTTCTTTTCTTGACCACCATTTTTATTTTTAATCATTCTTTGGCCATTTCATGCGGTGTAGTTTAGATTTATTCACAAGTCCCCAAGCACCCTTTCTTGTCTTGTTCTCAGCCTTCCCACCCTTTCTCATCCAGCTCTGCTTTTATCCCCTCCTCCTCCTCTCCTTTCTCCCTTCTTTTCCTTTTCCTTCTCCTTCTCCCATGGAATCCAATCGCTGTTGAACAGTTGGTATGAGGGTTGGGTATGCTCTGGTGTGTGGCTAACCAACCAGGGACCACAACATTAAAAGTTCTATTAGGAAAAGTCAGTTTCTTCTGAACAGCGTTTTTTATTGGAGAGTTTTCAGTTCACGGAACGGCACCGGCCTGAAGAAGGATTAATATGTTTGAATTTGCAATTGAGATTCGAAGATTGTGACGTTTCATTTGAAAGTATAAATTTCTTTTTTCTTTAAATATTCTCTGTCACTGAGCCTAGAATCTGAAACAGTAGTGACATGCTTTCTTTCTTTTCTGTTTCTTGCTTGGTCCCCAAGGCTTTTAGGTAGCGACTGCTCTGGAGATTTGGATTTTATGAAGTGTTTCTTTGGGGTTCAGCCAGAAATGTTACCCCAAAAGCTCATGTGCTGCTAGTTTGGTCCTCAGCTGATGGCGGTTATCTTAGAGGAAGGTATGTTATTGGGGGCACAACCTTGATGAACGCATGAGATTCGGGCACCTTCCTCCATAACAACAACGAAGTGAGCATCTTCATCTCACCATGTGCTCTCACTATGATGCTCTGTCACCACATGGTCCAAAGCCACCCAAGCCAGAAGCAAAGATGAAAACCTCTGCTACCATGATGCAAAATAAATCCTGCCCCCTTTTTCGTTGTTTCCCTCAGGCATTTTGTCACCATGAGGCAAAGCCCACCCACACACCGACGTGCAGAGGTGTTCCACAAGGAAGGTCTAGGAAGAATCCCTGCTGTTTGTTTCACTGACGCTGATGATATTGACTCCAAGAAAGCCAATGTGGAACAAAATAAGACACCATTTGAGTGTCGTGTCAAAAACATGTCTAATCTTCTCCAAATTTTATTAGCATGTAACAGCATAGCTAGGGAGATAGCGTTCTCTCGTTTTCTGAAGGCCTTATGCTACAGGCTACAGTGCTCCATGGTTGCTAGCGTACCCGGGCCCGTGTTCTGCCAGTGTGGAGGATTGCACGGCAGGCTTCCCTGTTCACATTCAAGTTCGCATGGTCTGTCTTGGAGGCTTCAGCTCCAGGCTTGGCTGTGGAGCCGGAACGTTTCCTCCCATAAATGTCTGATTTGTGGCTCTGTTGACTTTTGTTTAGCTTTCCTGTTTGTCATATCTCGCAATGCTTCCTTTCCGTTAAGAATATTTGGCAACTTTATTGAAACATGCTGGCTGCCTTAAACCGAAAAATTTAAAAGTTTAATTTAGGTTGATTATTCTCTAAAGAAAAAAGGAGGATGCTTTTCAGCATACATTTTCACTTCCTTATCATAAAAGATCTTTTTATCAGATCAGCTGACTTGAGTTAATAGACTTATCTATGGAGGACATGGGACCTTCAGGTTTGTGTAAAAATGATTGCATACTGAGGAAATTTAGATCCCAATAAATACCATCAATTTGTTCTTATACGTGCAGAATAAATTATGAAAGTGGTTGTGTATCCTGCTTTACTTTGCCTTCTAGAAAGTTCCAAAGCAAATCTAGGACTGAGTTATAATTATCTTGTAAGAGTCATACTTTTGTCTAATTAATATGTCTTCTGTTCCCCATGTGACTTCTCTGTTAGTCTCCCTGATTCGAGTTCTTCTAATCAGTTTATTGTGAAAACTAGGTTTAAATTTTCTATTTTAGAATCTGTCATGAAGTAAGAATGAAGGTAAATGGAGCAATTCAGACTTTTGCCACTTATAGCTAGGATTAGAGATAGCTTCCTAACTCATGTGTTAATAGTTAATTACAGAAAATTTTCATTTTATGATCGAGACTAAGAGTAAACTTCCTTAAAATGCAGATGTAGCTGCAACATTAACGTATTTTTAAACAACCCTCTCCTACAACTTAGGCTCTATACATTTGAGTCTGGCAGTGACGCATTTCCTAATGTGACTCGGGTCTGTGTCTTATATTGTAGGGCCCTCTACAGCTGGCTGCTCTGTTCCAGCAAATGCAGGGGGAGAGTCAGTAAGAGAGCCAGGGCCGGAGGCAGGATGCTGTGGCACCGTGTGTCCAGCTCCAGTGCGGCTCCTTTGTGAGCCGTCCTACTGATTTCCCTGCTGCTGCTGTGTAGATACACTTGCTTCTGGTTGGAGGCTTTAGCTTCTTCATGCTTTAGACATCATTTGTGGGCAAACATGCACGGTGCAGACATTTTTCCAAATATGAAAGGGAAAGTTTGGAACTGGGGGAAAAAAAGATTGGATTCATTTTGACTCTGTTCTTGTAAACACCATAAAGCCTACTTAAGCTCTTTGCTAACCCAGAGCACATCTGTGGGGAAGTGTTTTGTTTCTCCTTTCTACAGTAAGGTCAATTTCCAAGTCTTGTGACTTTATAGCCTTTTCCCTCTGGAAAGGTTTCATTTTGCCTCTGGATAATCTTAGATCCCATTAGTTCATCTTCCTTTTTTTCATTCATTTGTTATCAATCATTTAGGAAATATTCAGAATATTTTATGTGCCAGGCATAGTAACAGATACCAAGAAAAAAGGGCAAGAGCAGATGAATAGATGCTTACCATTATGATAAAGGGAGCAGTAAAACTAAAAAAACTACCTCACAAAATATGTAAGGAATATATATATATATATATATATATATATATATATATATATATATACAGTCCTAGAGTCAATTGCTTATACACATATAGGAATAACTTCATCTGCTTAAAGTGAAGCTTTTTTACAATAACTTTTGAGCTCCTTAAAGAGGCCTAATCTGAGAAACTATATCCTCAGCTTTTTTTCACTTTCTTCTCCAAAATGTTTCTTTCTTAGAGAAACCTTCGATAACACTCCATACTTTTAACATGTTCATCCTGTCTTGAACCTGTTTTATGAAATGGTGTAGTATTTGCATATAACCCAAGAATCTCCTCCCTCCCATATATTTGAAACCACCTCTAGAGTACTTAAGATACTTAATACACTGTAAATGATGACAGAATGTGTATGTTCCATAGAGATACTTTTCCCCTAGCATTTCCAATCTGCGTTTGGAATGAAGGCAAACCTAATAGATATTGAAGTCCATCTGGTTTTTGGTTTTGTTTACACAAATATTCAATTAAAAGACATTTCCCAGCCATTTATTCCTTTTTTACGTTTAGGTCTTAAAAGTCACATGAGACAAGCCATTATTAATTAAAGAAACAAATTGCTATATCCTCAGAAAAGTCACTGAACTTATCATGTGTCCTACAGGGACACAGTGTGGAGGCCGCCAGGTAAACAGTGTGGAAAGGACAGAGGGGGATGCAAATAAACAGAGCTCGGGTTCAGGAAGCGCACAACTAGCAACTTGGAACATCAGGAAAGCTTGCCTGTGACTTAAATGCTATCTCCTAAGGTGAAAGACGTTTAAGGACCAAACAGGAAATGAGAGAATAGCACGCAGAGACACAAATTTTGTCAGTGGCATGCATGTGAGAGTCAGGGTCGAGGTCACAGTGGTCAGAAAAGATGAATAACGTATAGTAAGGAAAGTTTAATCCAAGTGGGTAAGAGGCCTAGGGGAGATGGCAGAGGGGCATCTGGATGACACAGTAAGAAAGCCACGGGACAACATAGAAAGGGTACAGTTCTGGAAGACAGTCAAAGTCAGCCATCGAGTATGCTCTAAAACAGCAAATGTCACCCCCAGGCCCAGCAAGAAAAAAGCATTGATATGGTATCACTGAATCCTAGAAAGTGTTTGGTCAGATATCAAAACGTCGTGAGGATTGGAGATCAAGGCTAGTTGAGGACACCATGGAGTTAGAGGCTAACACGGGCTCAGTCACCAGAGGGACAAGTGAGGCGTGACTTGTGTAAGGAGTGGCGTCTGAAGAAAAAAACCCTGACTGGACTGGTGACTCACAGTAGATGAGATAGTTCCGTGAAGGCTTCCTGGTGCTTTTTGTTTTCATAAGCATGAAAATATTCAAATATTCATTTAGGATAAGGAAATGAAGGTAAGAAACAAATGATGGTTTAAAATAACATATTAAATATTATATGTGATTGATTGCGATCTTAAGGATGAAGCCAAGAGTGAGCCTGCAGATGCTGGCATTGGATAAAAGACAGGGTACCCTGGTGAACGCTGACCATGAGAATGAGAGAAGTAAAAATGGAAGTCAGTTCTAATGGTGAGGAAGAGCAGTGACAGAGGTGTTTCTCACCACTGGTGTGAAATCAGGATACAAGACCATGTGCTCGTGGTGAGGTTATGGGATCAAATAGGAACCCCAGGAATAATGGAGGTTGGCAGAGTCCCTAAGAGCAAGCATAATGGGACCAGCACACTCGAAGTCCCAAGGCTGACAATGGAGCCCATTAAGGATCTAAAGTAGCAGTCTACTCTTGTGTAATTTTCTCCAACAGAGTCACCATGCTTCAGAAATATAGATGGAAAGAGGGGAGGGTGAAGAAAAGCCAATGGTGGGCAAAGAGCTCCAGGCTGATATCAAACATGGTGGACAAATTCTATTCCCAGATGTCACAATGTCATCTGTGCTAGCTCGGGAAACTGACGTGGAAATGAGACTCAAGAGACACAGCGATGACATGCTCTGGGACACACAGAGCAGGACAGTGGAAAGGAAAAAGCACATCAAATATTTATGATGTGCTGGAGAATCACAGCATGTGCTCCAGCCCCAGGGTTCCATGGACACAGCTGAAGCTAAATCAACTGAGTTGGGAACCAAAGATGCTTTCTAAATTAGTATAAGTTGGTGCTGATTGTTTGAATGTTCCCATTGCCTAAGGTCTGTGGCACATGCTGAATTCTTCTAAACTGGGTTTACTGGTTCTGTTGTTCTCTTAAACACAGAAGCACTTCACCTACAAGCCAATAGGCTACTTCCCAACTTTTGTGTGTTTCTAGAAACTGCCCTGTGTGGACAAAAGTGAATGCTTTTAGACTCAACTAAGGGTAAAATTCAATGTTCCTAGGGAGCAAAAGTCTGAGAGTGAGGCTGTCCCTGGTGCACAGCACCATCCCATCAAAGAGTCTGCGTTCTCACACCTTGAAGATGTCCGCTTGCTTTGGTTGCTCTGGTCCTTTATATGCCGGTTGAAAACATGATGGTGGTAAACTCCTCATAGTTTTTCTTTGCAGATTTATGCAGTTGAGACAATAGTTTTCTGAAGGAACGTGTGTATCACATATTAATTAATTAATACTTAGAAGACATAGTCAACATTGTTGCTATTTGCATGGCCTAAAACTAACAGAAGCTTGCCTGGTGCAGGCAGGGGAAAGTTTATGTGTCTTCATGCTGGCTCATTATTTTACATCCGAGTTGAAAGTAATTTCACAATAAGAACACGGAGGACGGTCCATGCTTATTAGATATTCTAAACTCTATCCCTCTTCTGGACAGAGGACTTTGCATTTACTTCCATCCCCAGTGGTAACTTGCGGTTGAGTGTTGGATTTTCAAATAGCTTGGGGATCTGGAAATGCAACTGGTGCTGTCAGTAAAAGTCCTCCAAAAGTCTAATGTTAATGTGTGTATTTTAGGGAGAGGTTGTCATGCCTTGATGTGGTTAGGTGACCAGGGTTACTGGATACAGGAGAATCCAGTCATCGGAACGCCCATCCTCATACGGGCACAGAAAGCCCCAAGTGAAATTGGGATGTCCCAAACTTCTCAAACTACTTTTTCCTTCTGTTGTTGCCATTGCTGCTGTACCGAATCGAAAGCATTCTTGGCCATTTACTTTTCCCTTTAATTTTTTAACCCATGGGTATTTTAAAGGAAAATGTTATCCATGTGTTTTTTGTTCATTTACACTTAAATCATTAATAGCCAGTTTTGTAAGAGCTTTTTGATGTTCAAAACATTTTCCCAGTCCTTTTCATCAGCCATTTGAAGCTGGTCTTCTTTGCCTTTCTTCCCGCTCTGCTCCTCACTTGGGAAACAAAACAGAAAGTTGAATTCCATTGGGAGCGGATGATTTTTTAACCCCAAGGAATGGCTCCCTTAAACCTTCAGTCCACACACACCATTTTTTTCTAAACTAGGATGTGTGAACCTGTGTCCTATCTCAGATACCAGGTACTCACATAGGATGGCTTTCCATTGTCATAACATTTGATGAAATTAGAAACCCTTTCTGTGAGCAATCTTTCTGTCAAACGATAGTCTTTCCTCTCTGTTCACAGTCACTTCCTCCTGTGTGCCACGCTGTGCACTCACCACACCTGAAGAGGTACCAGCTGTCCTACTTACCCCCATGAGGACTTCCGTCTTACTCGGGCTTTACAGTACTCCTCCTACAGCATCACTCTGGACTGTGGCTCCAAATTCACACCCACCGGTTCATCTAGATCACTGAACTTGTACACATGAAGTGCTGGCAGGAGACTGAGCAGCGCCATGCCACTGTCGGGATTTCTAAACTACTTCCTCGCATGTTATGAAAAGCGAGCTTTGGCAGGATTCATTACAGGGAGAATGTTATTTGTTACGACATTTGACTTTGTATGGAATTCAGTTTTATGCATTGATGACAACTGGGGCTTTCAGACTGAGCTTTCTGATGTATCTTCTCCTGGCAGTGTTGGACATCTGATTGTGAGAACTTTAGCTCTTTGGAAGTCTACCCACCAAGGCACCCAGAGGCTAATCCACAGGTCTGCTCACAACCTGCACGCAGATAGTCAACCAAAGCAAGTAAGCCAAACATTAATGTAAGTGCTAATGGGAAAATGAGTGCCTGAGTTGAGAACTATTTATAAATCAAACATTTACAAATATAACACCACATAGCAGAAGTCAGGGAAATCTGGATACTCTTTCACTTGCCAATTTAGTTTGCAGAAATCTATGGAAAGGGAACAATGATGGATCACTACAAAGTTAGTTGCTACAGATTTTTTTCTAATTGTGAAATACGTGGAAGAATATAGAGAACTCACTCCACATAACCAACTGGGGAAATAAATCAATGAAGTAAAGTGTTTCATAAAATGAAATACGTGAAATTCATTTATGATATGGCTCCAGGGGAAAGCGGAAGGATAGGGGGAGATTTGCTCTTTAGTCCATTAAGTATAAACCAAATTTCACAAGAGATTTATCATATTATACTGAGTCCAAATAAGTGATAACTTAGAAGCAAAAATTAAAGTATTAAGGATAATTTTACTCTTTAGTAACTGTATTTTAAATTTTTCTATAGCACTTCTCATGTACTTCTACAATGTTTTATGTTTTAAAATACTTGCAGCACTTTCTCATTGTTAAAATAAAACTGAGTAACAAAAGAAATTTTAGCAATGAATTCTTACCTCGTACATTGCATATTTTTGAAAACATTTTTATTTTCTGTTGTTGTTTTGGTTGTTACGGTTATGATCATTGTGTGTATGTGTGTGTGTGTGTGCATGTGTGCGTGCCCGTGCACAGCACTTATATGACTGGTGCCCACAGAGGTCAGAAGAGGGCATCAGATGCCCTGGAACTGGAGATAAAGGCAGTTGTGAACTACCAAGTAAATGCTAGGAATCAAATCTGAGTCCTCTGGAAGAGAGCAGTCAGTGCTCTTGACAGCTAAGCAAAATCTCTCCACGTTCAAGCATATGGTTTTATAAGTGAGTTTGCCCCTGACTGTGTAAGATCAACGAAAGTTCTATAGTATATGATAAGATTTCATCTTTCATAACTTCTGCTAAGGATTAAGCATTTGCCATTGCCATCTTCCTGTGATCCAAGAAAATATAAAGCCCTTTCCTTAAATGACTACTTCTCTTGACTTAATCACATAGTCATCTCTATCTCAATTACCTTAGTATAATAGTCTATTTTTGTGAGCAACTCTTTCACTATGGATATAAACAAGCCTTAAGACTTTGCAATAGTCACAGTATTATCACTGAATTAATGTCACAAGTAGGAATTTAAAAGCAAGCATTCATCTCTACAACAGACTTGAATTTGAGGGTTCTAATGATTTCTTTTACCCTAAAATTTATTTTCTTTAATTTCTCTGGTTAAAAAAGCATTCCTCTGCTTCACGTTCATAAAAACAGTTATTCGTAGGGGAAACAATGTTATCCTAAATGACCGTTTGCATTGTTGCTTTGCCTTACCATCAGTTCATCTCTTTTCTCTTGCTTTTCCTTGCCACCATGAACTTGGAAATTGCTAGAACTTCCTACCAGAAAAAGGTTCTGAATAACTAAGCTTAAACTGTGCTGATCTCATTTAATCTTCAAAGAAACCTGAGAGACAGTCTGTTACTGTCAGCTCTCCACACTGTAACAAAAGTGCCCTCACAGACGACTTTGGAAATAAAATAGTTCATTTTAACTCGTATTTGGAGGTTTGAAGGGCATGGCAGGGTAGCCCACAGTTTCGTGATTTTCAAAGATATCAGCAGAGAATGACTAAAGCATACATTGGAGTAGACGTTTGCACCATGAACGGAAAGCAGAGCAAGCAAGAGAAGAGACAGGAGCCTCCCAGTGGCCTCAGAACTTTCCTCCTGGCACTATCTATTAACCATTGCATCATTTACCAGTAGTGATGTATTAGAAACCAAACCTTTAGCACAGGACCACTTGGAAGCTATTCCCACATTCAAGATGAGGCATGGGTGATTATTATTTACCCCCCCCCCCTTTTCACAGGAAGAAATCAAGACCCACCAGTCAGGTCATTTGTCACTGTGGAGCAGCAGGGAAGAATCAACAGCAAACTAGTCCAGCTTGTGCTGTTTGCATCCCCTGTCCATGTTCTCAGCCTAGTGACTGAGCTCCTTTCCTTGTTTGGCAGTAACAATTCATTTAAAATACCAGAACAAGCTTTGGCCCACTTACGTGCGCTATTTACTCAATTAGACAAGAGGGAGAAGGGTGAGAGCCTTCTCTTCTTGCCCTTTGCAGTGTACGTCTGTGCACTTCTCAGGTTACACAAGGCCAAGTATCAGCTCTATTTAGTCTCTATTTCTAATAAATCTGATACATGATTTCTGGCAATACAGTTCTTAGAATAAAATTTAACTCCATTAAAATCACTTGGAGTTCCAATAAACCATTATAGTGGGCCTTTAGCCAACAGGAGGGAAAAACACCCAAATAATTATCCCACTGTTAAAGATGACTTTATAGGCTTTAAAATGTTTTCATACGTAAATTATATCACAATATCTCGAAAGGATAATTGTGGTAACTGCTTTAACATACTTTTCACTTCATGGCATTAAGTATAAGCACTTCATTGTCCAGGTATTTTCTTGGTTCCGTCAGTATTTGCATCCCATTTGTTCACCAACATGTATCAAATGTAAAGAAAAAGTGAGAGTGTGGTATGTGATGGTCATGCTTGAATCCCAAGTCATATGGAATTCTTCATCTCTCAATGTATCAGGGTAAGCAAAGAATTCATAAATCATGATTTTAAAATTCTTGTGTGCTTACTGTTGGGAGAGTCCATAAAATAGGATTTTAAAAGGCATGTGTGTGCTTGTTGTTTGTACCATTTTCTATATTGAACTTTAAAATTAAAAAAAAAAAATAAAGTCAAATATGTTGGCAGAGTCAGGAAAAGCTCCAATTCAAGGCCAATGTTTGCTAAATAGAAAGACCATGGTTCCAAAAAGGAAACATCATCACCACCATGAACAACATAACAGTACAATTCTTTTAGAGCCTAGAAATGCTGTAGTGTGTTTGGTAGGTTATCATTATCATTGATGAGAACAATACAAACAAAATTTTCTTCATTATTTCACAGTGAATTTTGAATGTATCTGAGAACATTCTTCATATTTGAATAACACTAGATATGCATTTTCAGTTCTTTACATGTAAATCCAAACTGTATGGAAGAAATAACTGAGTTACAAGATGACCTTCCTATAAACGTCCTGAATGAATTAATTTCATCTGTCTCACAACATTACTTAAACTTATTGGAGGCAAATAACTTCACCAAAGCAGTCAAAGCCAAAAGAGCATTTGACTAACAACAGCTGCTTAATGAAAATTAAGATAAAAATGCGTCTATACGTGAAAATAAAAAAATAACACCCTTCCTGCCAACGCTCAGGGGTCACTGAAGAGAGTGTATAATAAATGGACTAGAATACAGCTTTTTCCGGCCCTAACAGGGTAACTCGGTGCTTGGTGACAGCATGAACAAGAACTGTGTAAAGGCAAACCAAACCAAATCACCACATAGAGAGGGGAGTTGCCGCAAAGTCCCCAGATGAGAAAGTCCTAGTTGAGAAGATATTAACAATTGACAGCTGCTGGGCCCCTGAAAAGTCAGCCATTCTCCATAGGACGTCACACAGACAAAAGCATATGAGTAGCAATACAAATTGGTCTCAGTAATGCATAGAAGACACACAGAGACACAAACTTAGGACAGGCAAAGGGTGTGGTCATAGGGAAGATGTGGGGGGCGTTGACTATGATCAAAACACAAGTAGAAAAATTTTGAAGAACTAATTTTAAAAATGGAAAAAATGTATCAATATGTAAAAAAATAAATTCAAGAAAGTGGGTTTTTCTTTCATTGACAACCAAATATAAAACAAAGAGCTACTTTTTATGGACTCAGTGATTCCACACAAATTTTAGATGTCTGTTTATATCAGTCATTCTGCATTTCTTGTAATAATGATTCAGTGGTTTTACACTTACCTCCCCACTTTCCACTCGCATTAAATCATCCTCTCCAAATGAGGTGCTTGGGACCAAAGGTTCTCAGCCTCCTAAAGGGTTAAAGAAGTCAAGTTACTTAAAAAAAAATAGTGGAGGAAAAGACACAAAGGAATCCTGTTAGGGTCTGGTGAGGATTAACAGACCACAACACTAAAGCCCCACAGCATCCTTCAGCCTTCTGAAAAAGTGTACTAAAAACATTAACATGGGAACAACCAATGAAACATGGCAATAAACGAGGACAGCTCTCTACACCTCTACAGAACCACACAAACAAGCACTTTAAAGAGCATCATAAATCAATCAAGTTTTAACCATATCCAGAAAGGCTGAGAGCAGAGGAAGGCCTAATAGAAGACAGAAAATTAAAATATCCAGTCTGTGGTAATTCAAACAAAAATATCAAACCAAAATCACCCAAATCAAACCAACCTTGGTGTCTGGTACTGAGAACAGCAGTCGTATTGTTAAAGAAATGCAATTTCTATTCTATGTGGGCTTTTCGTGTTTTTTTTTTTTTCGCCTAAGTTTGTGCATTTGTATGGACAGCATTTGCAGGAGGCTGCACACTTACAGCACTGCAGATTGTTCATTTCTCCAGGCAATAAACCAGAGGCCCATGGTGTGCTTTCAAAGTCTGGTGGCCTAGGGGAGTCTGCTGTACTGCAAGGGCAATCTCAGCCCTTCACGCCTCAGAGAGCAAAGGTTGAGGGACAGCTTCCACCTAAGCACACAGTCAGTAACCTCTATATATATATAAAAAAAAATGTCTATGCAGGTCTCAAAGCCTACTCCAGACCCTGTGTACCTTAAAGTTTGGAACTGTAGGTGTAAGGGGAACCTGCTTAGGAAGTACTAGGAAGAAACTTGGAAGGAAAAAATGCTTAAGGAATTGAGGAGAACTTAAAGGTTCCGTTCATTCTTCAGTATTTCTAACTTGCTGTGTGTGTTTTTACAGACTGTTCTTTAATTAACTAAGTCCACACCTTCAAATACTTCCAAATTAAATTGGAGATCAGATATCTAATCGTATCTGTCCAGTGTCTAAAGAGCCACACCCCTTTGAGAACTGAGGAAGTATACCTCTGCTCACAACTATGTCTTAAACTTCACAGATAACATGGTGCTTGGGAACATCAAAAGTTAATTGATAATAGCTGGATAAAACACAAGCAATTGCAATCCTCCTTTGTTCCAAAGGAATGTGTTATAACTGCCTACATGACAGGAGGTCAGTTTATATTAATTTCAGCTTGGATAAGCATATACTGTTATATTCTAGGAACCATGTAAATTTTGAGAGACAGGATTTTGAACGTAAGTCATAGACTGCACCATTGTCAAAGTGGTTGACGTCTAGTATAAAGTTCTCTCTCCCTCTCCTCCATCCTTTCTTTCTGATGTGTATGCGTCTGTCTCTATCTTACTTTCTCTCTTTCTCTCTCCCTGCAATATTTATACTTTTAAATTTTCAGATAATCTAAAACCATGATATCTAAAAACAAAATTTTCTTGCTGTTTTGTGTTTACCAAAAAGCTTTAGAATACAAAAATGTGTCCCAACTGCCTATTGTGCATTGCATGGAATGTTCCATATTTAGCCCTTCTGGTGTTTACCATTTCCATGTTCCCTGTAATCTCCAGGGCAACACAAGTTCTCTCAGACCTCTATACCGAGCATGAATTCATGAAGAGGACTGCTACATATTTTTTCTTCTCTAGGGCAATACATTAAATTTAATGTATCTTAAATAATTGTTACAACTTACTATATCCACAACGTCAGACTGACCCCAGTGCAGTGATGCCCGGTGATGTCAGTACTCCACTTGGAAGTGTCGCCAATATACAGACCATCTGGAAAGAAAATTAAACAGAGAAAAATCTGGTGTTGAAGGACATCACAAAGCAATAGGAATCTGCAGAACATACCACCTAAAAATTAGGTCTTAAACACTAATGAATACACATTCTTTTCAGTATCAAATGGAACTTTCTCCAAATTTGAGCACATATTAGGACACAAAGTAAATCTTAAAAAACACAGAAAAGCTGAAACAACGTTCTGAACACTGGAATAAAGCTGAAAATCAACAACAATAGAAACAACAGAAAGTACACAAAGTCATTGAAACTACTGAATGATAATTGGGCTGAGCCAGGGAGAGAAGTAAATAATAGAATTTAAATTATTCTAGAATTGAGAGAAAATAAAAATTTAACATATCAATATCTTCAGAACACACTAAAGGTAATCCTAACAGGAAATTTGTAGCACAAAGTACCTACATAAAAGAAGAGAGGAGAGAGAGATCAAATACCTTACCATATGAACAACTACTTGATATACCTGAAAGCCTTGGGGTAGGGGAGGAAAAAAATACTCCCCAAAACAGACAGAGAGTTCAAATCAGAGCTGAAATTAAAGAAAAAATTTTAAGTAATAAAATTTATAATTGATTTTTTAAAAGATTAACAAGATTTATAAACTTGTACCCAAATTAAACGAGAGAGAGAGAGAGAGAGAGAGAGAGAGACAGAGAGAGACAGAGAGAGACAGAGAGAGAGAGAGAAGAGAGTAGGAGGATCATTACTTTTGAAAACCAGAAACAAAAGAGGGACATTGCAAAAAATACCGAAGAAGTCAAAAAATCATAAGACTATATCTAAAAATCTATATTCTTCCAGACTGGAGAAATTAAATTAAATGTATGAACTTCTGTACATATATAATGGTCTACTACAAACAGATCAAGATAAAATTGATTGATAAAATTAACATAATATATATAGTGAGACAGAAGCAGTAATTACAAGTCTTCCAAATAAAAAGTTCCCAGGATCACATGATTTCAGTACAGAATTCTATAAGACCTGAAAAGAAGAATAAACACCAATACTCCTCAAATTATTCTATAAAACAGAAAATGAAAAACTTCAATTTATTTTTCAGAAGCTAATATAATCTTCATACCAAAGCCAGAGTAAAGACCCAACATAAAAGAAAATTATAGGTCAATATCTCTAATGAAAATGTGTGAAAATATTTCCAATACAATCCTTGGACATTGAAATCAACACACTTCAAAGAGATTATTCCCTATGACCAAGTATTCATCTCTGACTTCATTGCAGAGATGGAAGGGCTATGCAAAACCCATAAATCAATAAACATAACTAATCACATAAATATACTCAAATGTGGAAACTCTATGACTACCTCATTAGATTCAGAAGGAAACTTTGGCATAATGCTAAATACCTTCATGATAAGAGTCCTGGAGATTCAGAAGAGACCTTTGGCATAATGCTAAATACCTTCCTGATAAGAGTCCTGGAGAAAATTAGAACACAGGGGACATATCTCAACATAATAAAGTCAATATGCTGGAAGCATACAGTCAACATCACCTTTAGGAAAAACTGAAAGAATTTCCAGTAAAATAAGAAGCAAAACAAGTATGTCAATACTCTCAACTTGTTCAATATAGTACTTGAAGACATAGCTGAAGACATAGCTAAAGAAATAAAACAGTGAAGGAGTTGGAAAAGGAAGAAATTCAGACATCCTTATTTGCAGATGATACAATACTGTACAAAGAAGATCCTACAATTTCTACCAGGAAACCTCCACAGCTAGTAAATACATTTAGCAAAGTATCAAAATACAAGCTTAATATCCAGAAATTAGCAGCCTTCCTATACACAAATGGTTACCCTTCTGTGATAAAACACTATGACTAAGGTAACCTGTAGAGAAAAGTGATTATTTGAACTTACGGATTCAGAAGGATAAGAGTCCTTATCCTTGGTAAGGAATCATGACATCAAGTGGCAGATATGGCAACAGGCACAGGAAGCAGAGGGCTCACATTTTGAACTTCAAGCATGAGTGAGTCAGAGGCAGAAAAAGCAAAGTAGAAGCAGGTAAGAATGTTTACTCCCAAAGCTGTAGCCCCAGAGACACACTTCCTCCAGCAAGTCTATACCATCTACTCTGACTCAAACAGCACTACCAACTGGTGAACAATTATTCAAATGCCCAAGACTATGGGGGATAATTTTCATTCAAATTCTACTACTGTATGGAAACACACACACACACACACACACATAAAATCTGATTTATCCAAAACAATCCTGAACAGTTTAAAAAAATAAAACAAGACATAGGAAAATGCTAGAGGTATCAATATCCCAGATTTCAAATTTTATTATCCAGGCATAGTAATAAAAACATCAAGATAATAGCATAAAAACCAAAAACTTTATCAGCAGAATAGATTTGAGGACCCACACATAAGCTGACACCTCTGCAGCCACCTACGTTTTGACAAAGAAACTGCCACTGCATACTGGAGAAAAGACAGCATCTCCCAGAAATCATGATGATCAAACTGTATAACAACATGCAGTGTAAGAAAAACTGATCCCCAGTTCTCACCCTGCACAAAAGTCAATGCTAAGTGGACCAATGGCCTCAAGATCAGACCCAACACCATGAATGTGATAGAGGAAAAGTAGAGACGACACTTGTACTCACTGGTCCAGGAAAGGACTTTCTGAACAGGACCCCAGTTGCACAGGCATAAGACCAAAATTTAATAAATAGAACCTCAGGAAACTAAGATGATTACATACAGCAAAAGACACTACCATTCCAGTGAAGAAGTAGCCTACAGAATGGGGGAAAAAAGTTTTATGGCTATAAATCCAACAAAGGGTTAGTATCCAGTATATACAAAAGTAAAAATCTAAATGCCGAGAAAACAAACAATCAAATTTAAAAAATGGGGCATGTAGCTAAACAGGGAGTTCTCAAAAGATGAAATACAAATGGTTGAGAAACATTTTTTAAAATGTTCAGCATCCTTAACCATCAGGGAAATGCAAATTAGAACTACTTTTAGATTTCATCTTACCCCGTTCAGAATGGCCAAGATCCAAAAAGCAAATGACTACAAATACTGGCATGGATGTGGGGAAAGACATACACTTATTCACTGCTGGTGGGAGTGCAAACTAGTGAAGCCACTATGGAAATCAGTCTGGAGATTCCTCAAAAAGCTAGAAATAGACCTGCCACATGATCCAGCTCTACCACTATTAAACATATGTCCAAGGACTCTGTATCTTACTATAGAGATAACCTGATCATCTATGTTCATCCCCTCTCTATTTACCATAGCCAAGAAATGGGAACAACCCTAATGTCCCATAAAATGATGAATGGATAATGAAAATCTGGTACATTTGCACAATGGACTATTATTTAGCTATTAAGAAAACTGAATTATGAAATCCACAGGTTAATGGATGGGAACGGAAATCATTATTTTGACCCCGAAGACAGGTAGTTAGTTCATGCTTTCTGTCATGTGGGTGTTCTCTTTGCGTCTTTAGATATATGTGCTTCACTGGGAAAGCCCATCAAAGCTAGGGCATTTTAAAATGCTATGAGGGGCGCTTCTACCAAAGGGTGAGAAAATGCAGTGGTTAAGAGTTAAAGGGGAATAAAAGAACGGGAATGGTTAAATTGAGGGAAGAAACCAGATAGAGTAGAAGGGGGAATATTTAGAGGGATAAGTACCACTAAAGACCCTTTGAAAGTGTCACATGGAGATCTACTATTATAGAAGACTCCTAAAATACATACATACACAGATATAAATGCTTTGATCTAAATGATGGTCCCCTGCTCACTGGAATGATGGCATCCTTTGCTGCACTGAAGTTTTTCAGTTTCATGAGGTTCCATTTATTAACTATTGATCTTATGCTTGTGATCCCGGGGTCCTGTTCAGAAAGTCTTTTCCTAGACCAGTGAGTTCAAGTGTAGCCTCTACATTCTCCTCTATCAAATTCATAATGTTTGATCCTAGTTTGAGTTTCTTGATCCTTGTTACCCAATAACAGAATGCCAAAGGCCCTACAAGACACCATGGGCTACCAAATAAGAAGCCAATGGCAGAAATGGGTTACTTCTTTTTAAGTTGTTGACCAATGAGATCCTGTAGACCTCCGGATATCCCAGGTTTTTACCAATGGTCCTGGTTGCCCTCCAAACTTGATGTTAAGACACTACTGCTGAAAATGACACAAACTTGAGTGATAGAATATGGAGATGTCAAGCTAGTTTTGACCTAGAAGCTTTATTCCTGCTGGCTAGCTTTCATTGTTCTGGACTGAACTATGCTACTGAAGGGGATAAGGGATCATCAGTTTGAATCAGCTGTGAACCCTGAGAGCTACAGTAATGGCTGGTCTGGCAAACTGAGCCCACATAGACAATAGTAGAAAGAGTGTCAAGGGTGTAACTATCCTCTTTTTATTTTTAATTAATGCACACTCCACAAGATGGCACTCATAACTGGCACCATTTTTCTGGGCTAAGGACATGTGGCTAGACAGGGCCTAGGCCACATACTGGAGAACCTCCTACTGTTATAAGCTAAATGGCCAGTGTTTCACTAACTCCCAATGACTTAGATATCTCTCACTCTTGTACAGTGAATCTACTTTCTTATAGTAATTCGTGATTATCAGAGACTACAACTGGTCTGATTGTAGAGAATACGAGATTATGCCAATGCTCAGGTCTAAACACATACATACCACACCCCTCTCCTACCAAGGCTCAGAGATCATTGAAGAAGAGAGGGAATAGAGAGTATAAGAGTAAGAGGTATATTTTCTGTGTGACTTTTTGGCTTCTAAAGATACTGGAGAGACCAGTAGTCTCCGAGTTTGAAAAATTTGGCTCCACATGCGACAACATAAGCACTGCATACATCACCATTTGCGGCTCCCAAAGCTCTGCTCTGTGCAGACACAGCCCAGGCAGTGAAGTTTTCAGAGACTGCCAGCAGGGAGTTGCAAGGATCACTTAGGGCTACTTAGGATGAGGCAGGAACACACTAAACTGTGGGTTTGTCCACTGCCCCCAACCCAGCTAGGGGAGGACCCACCATACCAGCTGCAAGCCTCAGCAGGCCGCTCCACTTAATTTGAGGACAGCGGCCCCTCACTCACCAAGCCCAGTCACTCCTCCACACATGGTGACAGCAGCTTCTTACACACCTTGGCCTACCACACCTCCCCTCTGTGGAAAGCAACCCCACACTCACCATGGTGAAGCTGCTGAGCTGAAACCCTCTCTCCCCACATGGGAGATCAAGGCGCATTACATGAAAGAGACTGATTTCTTCAGGAAGGGCTAAACTGTAAGGCTGGCTCCCGGAAGAACCCTCCCATTTGACTGTAGGGTCTGCTGGAGGCTCTGATTGGTTAGTAAGGTCTAAGTGTCAGAACCAGGTGAGCAGAAGGGAAACAGCACAGAATTCTCAGCACTGGCTGCAAATATAAAGATAGACATATACCAGATTGGCTGGAGATTTACATCAAATTCAACAGCAAGTCTCTTGCAAATGTAAATCAATGGGTTCGGTTTTAAAAGGAAGTATACAAATTCAGAAAGAGGCTAATCAGACAATGTTGCACAAGAGGAACATTGGGTAAATCAAGAACATTATAAACAAAATCCACAGTGGTGTTGGAACTGATAACCACAGTTTCCACCCTTCTGTGAAAAGTCTTGGGTTCTGAGGATCTGAAACAACCCTTTTCCGAAGGCCCTGGCCCCACATCTTTACCAACCAGCTCTCCCAAGCATATTCCTAAAATTAGAGACAGAGCTCTGGTGTTGCTCTATACATCATTGCCTTAAAGAAACCTCCCAAAGCCTTTAAGAACAGTCATAGTGTGGATAGCTGACTTTCATAATATTTTTTCAATTTGTGTTCTATGCCCTTTGTATGTGTGAGGATTGTGGCATCAATACATCTTTTAAATGTATCTTTTAGATCATATATTAAGATCTATTTATCTTTTAAATCATACATTATAATAATATATTTTTAATTTGATAATAATGCATGATCTAAAAGATATTTTGTTCTGTAAATATCCATCTGCCTAAGTATCTATATTTGCCTTCTCCTGTCCCTATTTAAACTGTTCAGTGTATAACCTCAGGCAGGCCTGAACCTAAAAAATACTTAAGGATGGCAGCGTATGTGCAAGGCAAAATCTGGGCCAGGTTGTCTCCCTTTTTAACATTAACCACCACTGATTGCATACTTTTATTAAAGGAATTTATGTCTCTTAAACTATAAATGTGTGAATGATTTATCCCTGGGAAGGCATATTAATTCTAGAATAGCAGTACCTTCAGCATTATAGAAAAATGTTTTTGAGACAAACATTTTTATGTTAGATCAGGTAGCCTTGATTCCACCCCATTGCTCCCCAGAGCAATGACCTATTGTCCTTGTTATTAAACTAACAAAATTCTTAGATTAAAGAACTCAACCAGCTAATGAGTCACCTCCTGTTTCTCAGACTTTTCCTGTGTGATTCTAGATAAAGAGGGATCTGTGCAAGAATTGAGTACATAGACAAAGCTTGAAGCTGGCAGATTCACAGTGCAGAAAGGAAGAGACAGGACATTGGTTGAGAACTTTCCTACTTCAATAGTAGCTGAGATTAGCAATGTGGAACTAGGTAATCAATTTTAGATGCTCCATAAATGTCCTGATGGTCATTTCTTGGTGTCCACAGACCAGGCAATTAAGAATCTGGACTGATCTTATTATGAAACCAAATTGCTATAGTTACATTAGTTCAACCAATATAGATCAGAGTGAAATGTTGTTGCCCTGCCTAACAGGACTCTTATTTAGCTGGATTTAGATATATACCCTGAGATAAAAGTTTGAGATATCTTTGATGTTCTCTAATACAAATCCCTAGTTTATGGAGCACATGGCCATAAATCCTGTTTCAACTTTTCAAAATAATTTCTTTAGATTATAATGATCTTATACCCACATTCTCTTTTCTGTCCCCAAGCCCTACTATGACCCTTCAGTGCCTTCTAATTTATGGCCTGCTTTACTTTAACAACAGTTGTGAATGTGACTTGTGTTTGGCTGCAGCATTTCCCAGGTATGACGCAATGGGTTGGCTGCATATTGAATGTATAATGGAATGTGCACACAAAGGACCCTGCGCTTTAGATGAGTAACAGATATGCTCTAGTAAAGTAAAATACAAACTTTCTGGACTAAGGCTCTGCCTACTGGGCTGGAAGGGCAGAACAAAAAGTTCTGTGATATCTGATAGTATTATGGTGTTATTAATTGCCTTTTGTCTATACATGATTAGAATGCTTCTAACTTTCTGATATCACCAGCCTCAATGACATGATTCAGTGATGTTTATTTCCAGGTACAAAAGGAGCTACCAAGGTTTCTCAGGTGTCCATGGTACAGTACAGGTAGATAGGGCAGAATATATATCTTGTGATATAATCCTTGTGGCAGGAAGCAGATATTAAATTATTTTTCATAATTATTTTTTCATAGTCTCATTGATCGCTCTGTTTCCACTATGAATGTAGCTTTGTAATCAGCTTTTCTGTTACAAATTTTTGGAAATTGTCATTGAATTGCATTCATTTTATGCTTCAAATTTACTATATCAGCATAATGTTCCCAAGAATTAATTGTTTTTTAATTTACTTAGGTTTTGTTTTTCTTGTTGCTGTTAATCTGTGAAAGATTTTGGTTTATTGTCTAAAATGTCTTTGCAGATGTGTTTTGCTCATATATTCTGATTTCAAATACCAACAAAAAAAAGTCAGAGGTAATTGGCGTCTGCAAGAAAACAGTGAATTTTGGACGGCAGTTGTATAAATAAACTCACAGCGGCTATGATAATATGCCCAAGACCTGCTCGACCTCTAGCCAAACTTAGAGAGTTAGAGACGTGGGCATGAAGTCCCACGCCTAGGTAAGGATTTACAGCTGGTAGTAGATGGGAGAGAGAGAATTCACTTTCCTTATGGGTGTGACTCCTGATTGGCTGAAAAAGCTCTAGTGGAATGTCCCACATCCAAGAGTATATGAGCAGCAGAAATTGGACTTGACAGATAAGAAAAGACCACAGAATTTGATGGATTGGAGTAGGGGAAGTCTGGGAGGTATTTGGGAAAGGGGGTGAATATGATCAAAACATACTATATAATATTCTCAAAGAACTGATAAAATTATTAAAAATGTATAATTTGAGCAGAAACTGTCCAAGGAAATGCATATTTTGATTAGCTGTGTAATATGGTTTATAATATTCAAAATATTTAAAGTAGTGTATAGAGATCCATGGGATATTAAATAATTCATGGAGTATTCCAAAATATGCATACTACAAACTCTAGCAGTCAGATGAATCTAAGTCTACTTTCATGAGAAAAAAAGGGAAGATATTCAGACCCCCACACATACATAGACACCAAGGACCTTAGCAACAGAAGAATTAATAAAAGTTTGCTTTGCTGCAGTGTTCTGCACACAAAACATCCACCTGCACAGCAGCTACTATCCAGAAGATATTTAATCACCTACAACTCATGTGATTTTTCAAATACAACTATAAATGACATCCAGTGACATTTTTAACTACCTGTTTTTAAGTACCTACAATCTATAAGTACTTTCCAGCTTTAGCCATATTCTCAAAGGTCTCATAGTTCTCTTACCTTTAAACTGTACCCCAAACACTCTGAGACTATCCAGTGTCTGGTCCAGTGATTGACATTCAAGAAATGTATGCTGCATGGGTTTGTCACAGGCAGCAAGACTGAAGATGTTGGAGATGATAAATCAGAATGTGAGCCCCATAATTTGCCCAGCTCTGCTTATTCAACTAAATCTGTATCCGTACATTGTCTGTTTAACCCATTTCTTCTATAGGTAGAATAGTTTACTTTTGACTCCACAATATGAGTGTTTTTCAAATCTTTGTGCGCCAAGTATTATCTATAATAAATGTAGCAGTTCATGTCTTGCTTCACATCTCTTAGATTACTCTTTGTACAATGTAGAATTTTACGAATCTTTAAAAATTTATAAGTTGGTTACCTTTGTTGTTATTATAATTGTGATTATCATTAAAATCATGATTTTATACCTTCTAGTCATTTCTTATCTATAAGAAAATTATAGGATTAAGGAAGATATTGGAAAATCAATGGAATTTCCATGGGTTATCATGTCCATCCATTCCAATTGCCTTGTGCAAACATATCCATATTAATACTTTTAGATATTACTAACATTCTCATCACTAATTTACTGTAACATTTTATTAAAATTTCATTTTAAATGTCATAATAATCTTTTGGTTATTTATTTTACTGTTTTGTATGATAAATAACTTTGTAAATCACCACAACTCTAACTTCAGAGACAAATTAAAACCAAATATGATATACAAATATTCTATCCTTTGTTAAATTCCTTTATTACAATTGATGCTCTTCCTGATTCCAATGTCTTTCATCTTTGCAGCCCCTACTCTTCTCAAGGACTTGAGTTGAAAGAATTTTGTTAATGGCCAAAACAACTGCATATTAAATTATATGTTCTTATTAGCTATTTTGTTATTATATTAAACCTTTAACCTGTCTGGAATATACTTTAGATTGAAGTGTAAGAAATTAATATTAGCTGAGTGGTGTTGTCAGATGCCTTTAATCCCATCACTCATGGGGCAGTGACAGGAGGATCTCTGTGAGTCTACAGAGCTATTTCCAGAACATCTATGGCTGCTACAGAGAGAAATCTTGTCTCAAAAAAAAAAAAAAGAAAGAAAGAAAGAAGAAAGAAGAAGGAGGAGGAGGAGAAGCAGGAGAAAGAAGAAAAAGAAGAAGAGGAAGAGGAAGAAGAAGAAGAAGAAGAAGAAGAAGAAGAAGAAGAAGAAGAAGAAGAAGAAGAAATTAATGTTATTTCAGTTTCTTTCAGAATGTACACGTTACCAATGTGATGACCTAATAAATACCTTGCTCTTTCAAATTGCTCTGTAGTGATTTGTTATTGCAGCCTATGAAACTAGTACAAATGTGATGTCAAATTTTTCAATCAAAAGGTAAAAGTAACTTATATCTAAACATATCCTATAAGCTACTTTTGAAATCCCTTCATATAGAAATCGCAAAACGTTTCTATAACGCCACTGCATATATACCACTTCAATGCATACAGGAGGTTAATTCACTGAGAAACATTAAAATCCTAGTGGACAAAGAAAATAACAGGTTAAATTAATTTAAAAAGAATTACATACTAGAAAAAATAACCATTGTGAGAGGAAGCCATGAGTTTTATGTCTGAACATCTTTACAAGCTATCAAAAACACTTGTTATCTAGAACAACAGAGCAGAAACACATGATATTTCTATTTATTTTGTTTCTCCTCTGGTTAAAGTAGAAGTAATTTCTCTATCAAGTCCCAACTAGTATCATGTTGTGGTTGAGGATAATTGATCTGAGGTGGTGAGCAAGGATCCCAGATTCAATATGCCTTTCCTTTGGGGGTATGAAGAGAAGTGGCCTTGAACGCCTTTCTTTCAAGAGTTTTGATTTATGGGCTATAGTATAAAAAGCAATAATATTAAAAATTCAGTTATATCTGAGCTAATACAAAGCTGAACAAGCTTAATGGGTTGTAGGAACTGCAGCAATAAGAGCCTGTTACAGATTCTAGGTGATCTAATCTAAAAGTTACCCTGGAGTCTAAGAGGATTCCCCTTGTGGTATGTTCTGGGCTCAACAATGACTGTCCTATTAATAAATCACTCCAAGAGGTAACAGCAACTTTAAATCAAAAGAAACTATTCTGTCACAAAGAGCGTATCAGTTATAGACAGTCTGGCTATGACTTATTACTAAATCCTTTTTTCCATGTGACTTTTCTTCTTTAAACTCATATACTTTATTTATGACAATAATTTAAATACTAACTACGTAACACTACTAATTTAAGTACAAACAAGGTACTCAAAGGGTCTTTTCATGAGTGAAGTATGAAGAACATTGACTGTTAACAACAAAATTTTAAAAAAGGAAAATTTGTAAACTTTGTAAAATATGGTGTATATGTATAAGTATATGTATAAAATCATATATACATATACATGCATAAATGATTATTAAATCTAAACTTAAATATGAATAATAATGAGGCAAATAAGTGTACTTTATTTGCATTGGTGCATGGGTGTGCATAAGTATGTGTAAGTACACTTGTCAACACTATATATATGGAGGCTGTTATCTTTGAAGAAGTTGGTGGGTAGAAATTGCTATCTCCAGTTTTGTCCACCCTTCTTCCAAAAAATAGAGTGGAGAGAAGACATCGAGAAAACAAAGATAATATTTGTCACATGGGAATACCATTTCAATAGGAAAGTAAGAATTGAAAACTTTGGTGACAACAAGCTGCCAACTAAGAGAGGTGGACAATCCTTGGGCTACACATCCTAAGCAGGCCACAGGGTGTGGTTATAGGTATTTCAGCCCTAGGATCACAGAGTGCTTCAACACGCCAGGCAAAAACAGTCCCTTAAGAGAACGTTTGCAGGTTTCTAAGGTTTAGACTTCTGGAGGCTCAGGCAGGCATGAGTCTGGGAACTAAGGCCTACACGCTGGATCTAAAGAACTCCCTGCTCTTCAGGAACCTCAGGTGTAGAGTTTCAACTCTGGGCATCTTGCTACAGGTGCTTTTGGGAGGAAGCCTCCATCGTCCACAGAGTTTTGTGGAAATGATGTGTTGAAGCCTGAAGCATTCCCCAACTTATTGACAAACTATCTGGGCCCTGGTTGACTGCCTGTTTGTATGCAAGTAAGGTGAAGCAGAGGACCAGTCAGGGAAGCACCATCAAACCAACTGTTTCTCGTTGTTATGGTAATTTTTGCAGGCATCTATCTTCTGTTTTAGACTGCATCTTATTCAAGGCTCTGGATGTCAAAAGCCATAGCTTGGAAGGAGTGTTTGGGAGAGCATGGGAGGAGTGTTTCTTTCGTAGCTCTTGCTGCTGCTTTGACAACTGGTAAAAGACTGTTTTGAGTTTCCTGCCCAACACAGAGCCCTGAAACAGGCAGGGTGCTCTGTATGTCAGCCCATCTATTCCTGTATCATTGGGATTTCTTCCTCTAGCACTTCACCTTTTTTTTTTTTTTTTTTTGAGACAGTCTCTTGTTGAACCTGAAGATTGCTGGGTTAGTCAGAATGACTGGTCAGCAAGTCTCTGAGATCTGCTTCTCCGAATCTAAGTTCTAGGGTTGCAAGCACACGATGAGATAGTCAACTTTTACATGGATTCTCTGGAGCCAAAATGAATTCTTGCACTTGTGAAGCAAGTACTTCAGACGATGGCCATCTCCCTAGTCCACAAAATAATTTTTTTTTTGTTATAAAGAAAAGTGCTGTGAGATTTCCCTAGATAGCATCCAACTGATTAATTTGAGCATGAATTAATATTTGAATTTGTGGAAGTAAGAAGTCTAAAATCAGGATGCAGGATGGGACCCCTAATGCCATGCTCATGCTGACATCTGAATGGCTTCTGGAGCGATAGCCATCCTCAGCAACCTCAGTGATCTTTGCCTTTCTCAACCACCCCACCACTCTCAGTCACTTTGACATCCCAAGACTTACTCACCCTTTCTTTGCTGCCTTTGCTTTCTTCAGTCTTGCTTATTCTGAAACTATTTTACCCCAGTTTCTGCTGTCTTGACATATAACAACCTTCTTTTCTCTATCTCTCTCTATTCTCTCAAGGACACTAATAGATATAACACCTGCCACAATCCTGCATGGCCTTATTTTAACGTTTTATTATAATTACGTTCATAAGAATTCCTTTACAAATAAGCTTGCCATCACACCTTCAAGGGTTCGGGCATTAACGCATTGGTAGAGGGTCAGCAGCAAACAGTTCATCTCACTCCATAGTCATTCAGGTATAGAGACAGTTTTCCAAGTTGCTTCCCTGACTCAATGAGAAAAAGTTTTCTGTTGTCCATTATATTTATTCAATTACACAAAATGTATCCATTTTTTGTAAATTTTCAGTTATTTGATCAGGCCATTTATCAAGAATGGACAAGAAAAGAGTTCAGAAACCTAACCACAATGTGTAACTGCTCTGATTCCTTAATGATAACGTCAGTGAAGATTAAACTTCATTACCTCATAGCACCTCTTGGCAACATGATCAGAATCCAGATTGGTTGATAATAATCAATTAAGTCCTTGTTAAAATAAAATAAATTTGGAATATTAGTAAAGTCGTGGAAGGAATTGGCTTTGGACTGTAAACTCTTACAAGTTTGCATAAGATGGGCCACTAAGGGGATGGTTCTTATTAGCAGCATTATTAGAATTCCAGGAAGAATCCTGGCATTCCAAGGTTGTACAAAAACAAAATAAAAATATCAAGTGAATTTAAATATAGGTTTCAGCGTTGACCATTTGTAGATACTGTATCACTCTAAAAGATCTCCAAAATATAAAACATGAAAGGTAAATTGAAGTACATGTCCAAAATATTTTATGTATTAAAGCAAAGTATTGTATAAAGGTAACTAAAACTATAAGATAATACATATTTTATTATAATTAAATATTCCAATAAGTTATGTGAAATTTCAATGACCATCTGCAATGTTTTCATTTGTTTGGGAGGGAGGATAAAATTCAAGGAGCCAGCTACTAGATCCTGCTAGTGTCCACTCGATGTGAAAAATAAAAATAACATTTTCATCTCAGGTGCTCATAAGAACGTGAAAATTGTTATAAAATGGTTCTGTTTCTGTAAAAAAACAGAAGAAACAGAATTATTACCAAATCTATAATTTCAAGCTTAACACTTAGCTCGTGGGAAAGAGAGCAATTGAACAGCAGTTGAATGCTAGGAAATTCTGGAAAAGGCATATGGTGTTGTGTCAAATGCTAAAGAACTGAAGATTCCATTCCTACAGATAACTCAGAGTGCCAAAAAGCAACATCTTTATCTTTATGTAGAGTAAGTAGCAAATGTTAGGAAGTACTGGGGCACTGACTACTTCCCGGGAAGACTGTACAAGAGTTCAGTAAGGGATAGCTCCAGAGGCCCCTTCTCATAGAGTGGAAATTGTGGGAATACACTACACACTGCTGTTACAAGCAGTCCTGTGAGGAAAAAGAGGGAGCCTAGAAGGTCATGTGATCAGAAAGCTGCCATAAAAAGTAGAATAGCAAGCTACCAAACTTCTTGCCACTAGACTTGGTGTACCCTCCCAATTAACTGAGATTGTGTGTGCAGGAAGTTCCCAGATGAGAAGGCAAAAGAAAATCCAGCAGTGTTTATATAACAGTGTTTATAAAACAGTTAGCCCTGCTGAAAACCCTATGTTGGAAGAAAACGTGGGACAGAGACTGGCCGACAAGGTGAGGGCATTAACAGAAAGGTATGAACTCCACTTTGTGTGTCAGATTGGGTTGTCGTCCCGCACTCTCCTGGAGAAGTTTTCAGTGACATATGTCAAGTGATGTATGACTGGCAAGCCTGTCAATAGACAACATTGACTTATAGACAACATTGACTTATTTAAAATGCATTGGGCCCTGCTCCAGTTTGATGCTTTTACCAACACTACCACCTAGTCAGTTAGTGAATCCAGGATTCGTTCTCGTGGAGTCTGACCCTGGATTCATTTTCTCTATGCAACATGACCCTTCCATAATCACAGGCTTGTGTGTCCTCAAACCGCTCTGCAGACCTCTTTGTGACTGAGTTAAAAAGAGAATAGGACTGGGGAGGTGGCTCAGAGGGCAAAAAGCTTGCCGCATAAGTGTAAGAACCTGAGTTCTAATTCCCAGAATGCAGGTAAAACAGGCAAAGTCGCTCATGTTTGCAACTCCATTGCCTTTGCAGGATGGGAAGTGAATAAGGAATCCCGGGAAATGCACAGACTGGTTAGCCTGGTGTACACAGTGCAATGGCAAACAAGGAGAGTTTGCAACAAATGAGGGGGAATGGAAGGCTCAATACTCCAGGTTGTCCCTGACCTCCATACCTGGCTAGGTAAGCATGGGAATGTGCTTAATTTTACATACATACAAACATCATATATATGTATATAATGTATGTGTATATTTCATGCATGCACACATTTTTAAAACGATAAATAGCTGTTTCAGAAAAGACCATCCATTCTCATTCTTTGGGAATTGGATCTGGCTCATAGTGATTCATGAAGCTATGTTATTGTATTTTTTTCTCACTAACCATACTTTCTCGCTCTGTCACACCATACATATGTAGTCCAGGTGTCTTTGGGCCTCTGCAGTTTATGGTTATTTCATTATCCACAACAAATTCGCAAAAATCATGACCCCACCATTATTACTGTTCATCTTGGGAACCTCTCATATCTCCATGACATTGTTTCTTCTGTCTTACCACTGAAAGTCTCCCAGGTCTTGGGAACATCTTGCATATATTCTCTGAGAGAGTCTGGGGGTTTCTACCAGGCCTCCGGGCATGCTCATGCTCCCTCTGCCTGTTTTCCCCAAACTCTTCAGATGAAAATGCATCCATGGTACCTGCAGCTGGAGCCTGAAAAGCTGCAATCTGGTAACAACAACATGGCTTTCACTCCCAATCTCACCAAGTCTACTAGCACCTGGGTGAAAATATCTCTCTTCAGCCTGGACCTGGGGCATCCCCCCACAGATCTTGGGCAAAGTGCATGCTGCAGAGCTAGGGAAAATACTTCACTTTCTAGTCTGTGGCCTTGGAAAATGTAATGTGAGGATTGTCCAAATTTACAAACTAGCAGATTTCAAACTGGATCACCAAATCTTCTAACTTGGAATTTTAGAACTTGAAGCTCTGTACCCTGGACCCCAGCACTTATCCCCAACCCCAAACCTAGGTCACTCTCATAGAGAAATAGCCAGTCAACTGTCCCACTCCTGAGGAGGCCAGCTCATGATGCGCGCTACAAGTTGATAGAAGATCACGGGTTACACTAACACTGCGTCCCAGGACATGTGCCCCGGTTTATTCACTACAAAAATGTTTGCTGCGGTACAGGCATGTGCTTTGCCTCACGCTGCTGTGTTAGAGAAGAACGCCTCTTCCATCTGGTTCAGACAAGCTGAAATGATTTGAAATGTCTTTTCTCCAATTCCCAGGACTCTCCTCGCTTTTGTCTCTATCTATTTTCTGAGAATTACCAATTCTCTACTTCCTATAACATTGTCCAGAAAGCCTGCTTTCTGTGTGTGTGTGTGGCCGGGCTGTGTCCCACACTGCTGTTGACTGGGTTGTGGTTTATGTACTCTGTCATTTCAGCAGCGTTGCCTTCTTGGCAAGGAAGACTTTGCATAGCCCACACTCCTGACTGTGGCAGTCCACACTGAATACCTGGAGTCTCTCTCAATCCCAATGTCTGTGGCTATCTGCCTGTCTCTCCTCCTTTCTTTCTTCTCCTCCCGTTCTCTCTTTCTCCATCCCTCCTTTTTCATTCTCTGTCCCTCCCCATTTCTTCAACCCCTCTTTCCTCTTTGTTTTCCTTTCTTCCTTAATTTTTGTATTTTCTTTTCTCTACAGGAAAATGTTTTGATTTAATTAACTCCAATATTAGCTTCTCATAACTCTCCTTAGACATAAGAAGTTTAAGATGTACACTTAATGAGTTTGTTACTTTCTAACCTGCTTTTCCACTACTGCTTCAGTTTCTTTTCTTTTCTCTCTTTCCTTTTTATTGTTCTGATCAAATAAGCAATAAGAAGCAACTGAAGGGGGTAAGAGATACATCCATTAAGGTAGAGAAGATACAAGATAAAAGAAACAGTGGAAAGAGCATGAGGGGAAGGCTCGATCACAGAAACAGAAAGTAGCTGGTCACATTGGATCCACACCCAGGAAGCAGAGAATAGATGGGACATGGATTTGGGCTACCAATCCTCAGAAGCACCCCAGCAGCTCATTACCTGCAGAGAGCCTCATGCTCTTACAGGTTCTACAAATGTCCAAAGCAGTTCCACCAGCCAGTAGGAGACATTTTCCATGAACATTTCAGCACTAGCTGTCCCACCGCACCCTCTATGTAATGAGAATGCAGCCTGGTGCATGCACTTTCAAACAAATCTCCAAGTCCTAGGACACCTTCATCTAGCTCCTCGCCTTGCTGCAATGACAGGTGTTTTGGGGTCCATGCAATTTTCTACTCTGTCCCTCTCCTCACTCTTCATCTATACGGTTGCTTTCTCCTAAGCTCTCTAGTTTGGCCACCGGAGAGCAGTCATTAGAGAACTCCTGGCCATTGGTACCTACTGGATTGTGCACTTTTCTGCCCTTCTGTTGCTTTCCCAGTCTCTAGCACCAAAGTCTTGCTCCTTAAGCAAAATGATGGCACAACTGTCGGGGTGAGATACATATCCTGACCTGCAGGAACAAATGACTTGACTCTGACAGCAGTGTAAATACAGGGTGTGACCACTGAATGGTGTGTCCTACAGTTCTTCCCCCACACTCTTTTTATTCATTCCGAGAAACCCATTGCTCCCCACTGCAATTATGTTCCGAAGAACAACCCTATGAAGTGATTTTAAAGTACTCACCCATCCTAGAAGGAAAAGTTACACCTGGTTACTGCAGTGGGACCTGCTATCTAGGCTGCCCACTTCTCTTCAGTCTCAGGAATCTAGGTGTGTGCATCAGACACTTTCTCCCCTGGGGGAGGGGCTGGGTGGAAAAACAGTCTGCAGCCACTCCCTCTTCCCTTGAAAAAAAGGCCCTGGTTTTAATCTGATTCAAATTCTGACTCAGGTGGTAACTCTCAACCTGGTGAACGCTGATCCTGGGCTTCATTCTCAGCAATGCTTCCTGGAGCTAAACAACAAACTGGGTCCAGCTGGAGCACGGGCTCCTCTGCCTCCCACCTTGGTGCACTATGTTTGATTTTTTTTTTTTCAAACTTAGTTTTACACTTAAAACTAACTTAGGAATCTCTTTGTTTCTTTGTACCATTGGCACTACAAACTGTTATTTGTGTTGCCTCACTTTTATTAAATTTTGGGATTTTGAAAAAAAAAAATCTCTTGTCTAGTACTCATTAATTTCACATGCACAATATACTCTGTTCTGATATGTAGTAGTCTGAATACTGCTCCTGCCAACCTTCAGGACTCACGGGGTAGCACATAAATGCATTTTTACCCATTGTTATATTCTTAGTTCCCTGCGCAATTTTTGGAACATAATTTATGGTCTATTTGTTGGATGCATTAAAAAATAAACAAATGATATCATAATTTCAGTACAGAAGAAATGGTTGTTTAACAGAAACCACATCAAAAAATCTGAAAGCAGACTATTGATGGATGCAGGGGGACATTTTCTGTTATGTAGAACTGCAGATGTTTAACAAAAACACGAAGCAGCCAACATGTGGTTATCGGACCCAGTTTGTGGCCAGGCAGGAACTTGCCTGGCACTGGGTTTTGTTACAGTGTATATAAAACTGAGACCAATCATAATCTTGGATCTGTAATTAAGCCTTTGATTTAATCTCTATAGACTTCATTTCCTCTCTAAGGAAAATGAAAAGCAATAATGTTAACTGTTCTTTCATGTAGAAACATTTTTTGGTGTTGTTGGAAAGTCAAACGGAAACAAAGAACAAATCTGTGGAGGAAATGCATTGCCCTTCCAAATGACAAGGCTTGGAATCACTTTCCTTCAGTGTGCTGGCCTCCATCCGGCTCCTCCGTTCGGCTCCTCCGTTCGGCTCCTCCGTCCGGCTCCTCGGACCGGTTACTCTGTGTCCGCCGGTCCTTTGCACATCCTGTCTCCCTAGCCTAGAAAGATCCTGTGCGGGGCTTCTGCTCACCTTTTTAATTAATCTCAGGCTCATCTTTTGGCCTCATCTCACTCCCTGAGAAGAGGAAGCTTTGCCTCTTCCCTTCCCCAACTAGATTCCACCCCCTTTTTAATCACCAAATGACATGCACAATATTTATTTCCTCGTCTCGTTTTTTTTTTTTTTTTTCACTATTTGTCTCCCTGCACTCAATTCATGGAGAGTGAGATCCTTACCTGTAAAGCCGGTTGTATTCTGAATTCCCAGTACATTGTTAGCCCACAGTAAGTACTCAGTGAAAGTCCGAAAAGTAAATAGCTGGGTAAGGTTGGAGTGAGTGGCAATATCTTGGGTAGAGAGCAGAGTATTAAACCGACTTGAGGCTGCTGTTTGCTCTTTTGTACCTCCACACTCACAGGTAGGCTTAAATTTGGCCTTGGATTTATACCAAAGAAATGGAAGAAAATGCTGAACAAAGGAGATTTTCTTTCTTTTCTCCTTTTCCTTTTTCCTCTCTCCTCCTCTCCCCTTCTCCCCTTTCCTCTTGTGTGACTCCTCTCTTCTTGAAAGTAAGTTACTGCACACTCGCAGAGGTACTAATGATACGGTCCTGGTACACATATGTGTAGCACGCAGGAGTTCCCAGGCTTTGTGTTGGGCTGATGCTACATTAGCAATTCAGCTTACCTAGGGCATAGAGAAGAAGCCCCCTCCCCCACCGAGGACAAAAGGCAGAAGGCAAACTTGATAAAAATGGGTGGCAAGGAAAGTTGAACTCTACAGAAAACTGTGCCATTTTGATCATTTTGAGTAAAACAACAGCTTCACAGCATGAAAAGCCATTGTGCACCAGTTATGAGAGCCACACACAATATAAGGCTCTCACTCCCAGGAAAGGACTTACAATCACATCTACGAACACAAGGGGCATGTTATGGGTGTCTCGGAATCTCTAAGGCCAGTTTACTTCTGCAGTCTCTGCCTAGGGCCAGGAAATAGAAGATTTAGGAGTGAGGCAGCCGACTGGGAGACTGACACAAAGACCAGCCTCTCTCATGTGTCTCCTGAGCTACACAGGGCTGTGGACTCTCCCTCCATGACAGATAAGCATCTTTAAGGTTGGAATCACTGGAAAGTTCTCATTTTTCCCTAACTAAATTTCCACTCTCGGCTCTACTCACATGCACTTCCATATCCTCAGTGTACAAGGAGATGCTGCTTTCCAGCAGAGACTGTCATAGGAGCCAACAATGAGGGCTTTGGCAGAGATGCAGCCCCTTCTGGCTCCGGTCTCGGTGCTATGACTGCCTTCCATCCTTACCCTCTTGGCCTCACTGTGGCTTCCTAAAATGGCTTGTTACTACACTTTCCAGACCCTGGGCCTGGCATGAACATTTCTTTTCAGCTAACAAACTCTCATTTTTCAAGATCCATCTCTAATGTGGACTCCACTTGGAAATCGTCCCTGCTTCTCCGCACTTTGAGGATCAAAGAGAACGTTTCCCATTCTCAAAACATTTGCAGTGTATTTACAAATGCCAAAAAAGCACAAGAGGGAAAATAAACAATGTAAGGAAATGCATTTATAGTGTGTGGCACTCACAGAGCACATCCAAACCCCTGCTCTCTGGTGGCAACACGGTCAGCCACCATCCCCCAACACTACACAAACTAGGGAAGGATGCCTCTAGGTTTTCAGTGAGATTGTTTCATGACTATGAATTTGAATTGATCATAAAATCCAAATAATACAATTCAATACAGTTCATACTGGGTATATTTTTAAAATAAATTTCCTAATCCTACTCCACCAACTGTAGGTACCTTCTCAGAATTGAGTACATCCTGTTAGTATATATGCATGTGTGTGTGTGTGTGTGTGTGTGTGTGTGTGTGTGAGAGAGAGAGAGAGAGAGAGAGAATTTCATAAACACATCAAGTTTGTCTGTTATATAATAGAATCCTATTATATAAATGCATTTTGAGAGCTATTTTTTAACTTGTTAGAATACCTTGGCAACTTTTTGTCAGTAGCTAGTGCAAAGTGTTAAATAACATGTCATACTTCATTTCAGAATGAAAATCAAGCTAATATTTGGGCACTCCATACAAAGTAGCAAAAGACAAACTCAAATTTGGGAGCACATGTTGAAGAACCCCACAAGGAAGCGTTCTGAAAGGGTAATTTTTCAATCAAAATGTTGGCACATAGGAGAGTTGGTAAAGTATTGTCACAATGCTATCTAAATAAAGTGTCCCAAATTGCATTCTCACCATCAACGGAAAAGAAAATGACATTCTTCCCAACATGGCTACAGTCAATAAACATTACTGGAATTTTATAGCAGGTGAGTGAATTTTAGGTAATCTAGGTTGCTGTGTGTTTGAGTTTAAAAGTACATGCTTTAGAGAAAGTGATAGGTGTGAGTGTGCATTTGTAGACTTGCTGATGTGTCATTTCTTTGCAAATAGAATCGGTAGTTTTCTTCATGGATTCTACTGGCCTTTCAACTCTTTAGATAGAATTAGGCTGTGCAATGCCACCAGTGAGGACTCTGTTGGGTCTATGACTTTGTGATACCATGGCTATGCCTGTATGATTGTCCTTCATCAGAAGCAGGTGCCCCTGGAATTTGAAGGCCACTGAGCATCATTATCGTCTAAGGTCACTAGAAGAGCAGAGACTCTGAGCAGGTCACAGTGGGCTTACAGGGTTGCTGGATTCCCCATCTTCTGGCATATTTAGTCTAGAGGATGTGATCTGAACAGACAGTGGCCCTTCCATTTCTCCAACAACTCACGTATCAGGACTGGAGCTGATTGAGTGTAAGAGACAAGAGTGTCAGGGAGCCAGGTGATGGAGCACTTGCTGCCATTCACCACGGTAAGTAAAAGTCAACTGAGCTTTCTGCAGTTGCCATCTCAGAAGCATTGAGGGGCCATTGTTTGGAAACAGAGAGCAACTGTTACACACCCAGGTAGGATGCTGCTCCTTATGTAATGTCCACTGATCCGAGGAGATGCTAAATAAAATTCATAGGATGTGCAGATACTCAAGGTGGAAATAGACATGATACCCATATGGGCAACAAAGTCATGCAGCCTTTTCTGTTCAGATAAGCACACACCTCAGCTTAAAGACCGAGAGCATTCTGACGTTGAAGAGCGATACAATAAAGTATTTGGTTTGTGACAGAAGTTTTAAGACTCTGTTTTTAAAAACTACCATTATTTTTTTTTCAAAGGTGCTTTTCCTTGTGAGATAAAAAAAGTGAAATCTTTAGCCATTTGTCTGGCTTTGTACTTCTTATTTTAACTTTTATGTGTGTATATGAAACTTTGCCTGCTGGAGCCATCACCCTGGTTCTAACTGTTTATCTCTCTCTAAGAACAGGCATGGGATAAAACTGGACTCTCTGAACATGGCGAACAATGAGGGCTGATGAGAAGCCAAGGACAATGGCATGGGGTTTTGATCCTACATAATGTGCTGGCTTTGTGGGAGCCTAGCCAGTTTGGATGTTCACTTTCCTAGATATGGACGGAGGGGGAGGACCTAAGACTTACCACAGGGCAGGGCACCCTGACTGCTCTTTGGACTGGAGAGGGAGGGGGAGAAGGGTGGGAGGAGGGGGAGAAGGGTGGGAGGAGGGGGAGGGAAATGGGAGGCTGGGAGGAGGTGGAAACTTGTTTTTTTTCTCCTTTCTCAATAAAAAAAAATTACCTCTAAAAAAAAAAAAAGAACAGGGTGGGGGATGTAGGCGCAAGACAGCATGACTATGAAGCATTACTCCAAGATGACTTATAAACTCAGGTTGTTATCAGTGTCATTTTTTATGATGAAAGAAAAAGGTGCATATACATTATGACATGGAGTCTGCTCTTCATCAAGAGAGGAGCGTAAGAACATAGCGTCCATCGTATCCACACTCGTTTAAACTCTTGTTACCGCTTTTTATGAAAGTAGATTGAATTTCGCAACTGTGGCCAAGGAAATCCTCACTTAACACATCCCGTTACCGAAATGGGGGCAGGGCAAAGTCACAGTTAAAACAACTGGACATTGGAAAGCATCTCTTTTACACGTTTGCCTTGCCTTTTCCTTTGTGGAGCTATAGTTTATACGCATTTAAAAGCATGGATTTTCTGCTCTCTGCATTACTTAGTTCCCTATGGTAATTTTGGAGGGTTGAGGCCTCATGGTTTCCCCTGTCTACTTTAGCACTTCTGTTGTGTTTCCATTGCTCTGCTCACGTTAAGGTAGTCATGTGAGCGGGGTTTTATGGGAACATCATCTGATATCACTAGGAGACACGATCTCAGCAAATATCCAGTCCTCTGGCTCTTCAACCTTTTGGCTTCCTCTCGTGAAATCATTTCTGAGTTTTAGACGCAGAAGTTATATTATAGAGGCATCCATCAGGACGAGACTCCACCACTCTGCGTCTTGATTATGGTAGTTTTCTGTAATGATCTCCATTGCTAAGGCAAGTTTCCTCCATGGAGGGTGAGGGCTACACTTATCTGCCGATATAAGGACACATAATTAACTGCATAATTATAATGTAGTTAAGAATTAAGAGCACATCAATTAGCTATTCAATATCAAATAGTCAGTCCTGAAAGTACACAACACATGTACATATAACATTCTACAGACTGACTAGAATGTGTTATTTGTGCATTTAAGAATGTGTGTGTGTGTTCGTGTGTGTATAAGAACAATTTGTGAAAAAAAAAAAGCTCCATGAATTTGAAAGAGAGCAAGGAAAATATATGGAAGTGTTTAGAGAGAGGGGAGGAAAAGGGAAACGATATCATTTGAAAGAGAAATCTCAAAGTATGAGGTTTGGTGTGTGATTGTGGTTATGTGTGTGTGTGTGTATGTGTGTGTGTATGTGTGTGTGTGTGTTAAGTCTTGATCCGCTGATTGATCTGAAATGGAACTTGCTTCATTTGTTTAATGTGGTTTTTATTTTTACCTAATCCAATAGCATAGCAGAAAGTGTTTTGCTTATGAAGACCTATTTCTCTTACTGAGAAGCTAAGAAAGAACATGTTTCAAAGTACACTGCTAACAAGAGCTTTGTGTCACTGGAATTCATTTCAACATATCAGGTAGGAAAAATCATTCCAAAGCTGGATAATGATGAAGGGTTCGACCCTGCAGGATTCCTCTGCAGCTGCTCTCTCTCCCATCACATAGTTCCTATTATTCTGCTTGCTCAACTATTATCATGTGCACTCTTTTCCCTGTCACTAGTGTTGTCTTCTCACAAAACAAATAAATCGTGATTTTGCTAATTGCCTGTCAGACAAAATGCAATCTTCTCTATTGCCTGTAAAATAAAAATCCACATTTCCTGATCAATAGGCCTTTGGTTTTCTGTCTGTCCCCTTACTGTCTCTTACATGAAAATTCAGGGTTAGGATGGCATCAGTGCTCAGAGCTGCCAGGCCAGGCCTCCTTGTGAATAATTATCCTGGAGCATCTTCTTCCCACCTAGCAACATCTCTTTTGAAAAAGCTCCAATTCTTCTTCCTCCTCACTCGGGTGTTCCCTGGTTACCCAGGCAGAGAGAGCTTCCAGCCCTTTCTGCAACCTCATCATGGGTGGCCTTCCCCCTCACTGCAACATACCACACTCCTCATTTCCTGTGCCACTTTTACCAAACTGCAAGCTCCCAAAGGCAGGCCTGGCCTTTCCTATTTGTGACTGATTATCTAGATAGCAGCACACATAAGAGCTCTGTAATTGTATTTAATAAAGAAACAAAAGGACACTTTACATAATAAAGAGATGGGTCAGTTAATTAATCTGTAAGCTGTCAATTATGATTATATTAACTATGGAGTAGACTCTTTTCTGTGAGATATATTTAGGCATTAAACACTCTTGTTCCCAGAGCCTTCCCTGGGGACTTTGATAGGCTGCATCTGTTGGAGCTCTGGGACATGTATATTTATTGCTTGTCTGGGAAAATCTTTATGACTGACAACTGTGGAAGCCCCAAGTCATACTCCACTGTGTTATTAGGTCAGGAAGAGATACCAGTTTCTCCTGTGATATCTATATCACATGCTGGACACCTGCTTATTGGTCCTTTTTCTATTGATATGCATTGATTATACAGAATAAAGAGTTTCATTGTGACATCTTTATTTATATGATGTACTTTCATCCTACACTCCTTACCATTACCCTCTCTTGATCATATCACTGCTAAGTGCTTAGAGTAAGTCAGACACCATCCAGGTACTAGAAATTGCCCTAATGATCAATAGACCCACTTATTGAAATCCTCTTACAGAATACCTCCCTGGATCTGAGTTCAGAACAAAGATCCATACACTTCCCTTCTACCAACACGCTTCTGATTTTATACCATATAAAAATTTTGCATAGTTAAACCCTGTGACTGATAATTGTGATACCAAATATCATTTTTGAAAGTGAGTTTGTCAGTCTCCAATTCAGAATCTGTTTCATTCACTAATGCAACAACACCCACAGCAGTTAAACTTCTGTGGTCTCATCTAATTGTACCACATCCGTTTCCATAGGAAGTGATTACTTATGTCCTGGCCTAGTTGTAATTTTATCCTTTGACACTGGTTTGGTAAATGGCTTTCAGGTCTTATCTTGAAAAGAGCTTTTGCATTGGGATGAGTCAAGGCAATAGGAAAGAAGGAAAAGTCACGAGAGTCATGGGTCAACAGGGCTGGTTAGTAAGTGTTATCTAAGAGTAGAAAACGATGGAGTTTAAAGCAAGACCCATCAACCTCCTGTGTGATCCAGGGCCTAGTTAGAGGAACGGCACAGAGGTTTGAAACAAGCATCCTTAGTCTCTGACTGCCAGAAACTACATTTGTGTGAGAACAGAAATCTTTTAAAAACGGACTTCTATCCCTTCCACTGGAGAGTCAGGGAGGCAGGCTGCTTACAATGTTCTTTCCCAGGTCCAGAGAACAAACGCGGGAGTTTGTCCAATCAGAGGTTGCTTTGCCACCATAGCTCTTAAACTAGCAAGGACTGTTCCTCAGCCTGGGCAGGAGGGTAGGTTGGTCGTCATCTGTCCTTTCAGCAATCTGTGTTCAAGGCAGTGCCCTCTAATTATTAATTACGCTTTATCCACAGGTTTCACAGTTCCACCACGGTCATGGTTTGCTCATCTATATAGTAGTCATGTATCTCTCAGGAATTAAATAATCATTTTTCAGCAAAAAGGAAAAACAAATGTCCTTACAGAATCGGCATACAAAAACCTCTCACAGGAGGCAGGAGGCAGGGGCTCTGTCCTGAGAAGGTCAGGATGCCCTGGTTTGCAGAGAGCATCCTAACCACAAGGAGTATATAATGGACCAGAATGGGGTCAACTGCATTGTCGATTTTGAAGTGGAGCTGATAAAAATGATGGTACTCTTGCTTATACTAGGCATCAGGTGTAATTTAAGGGCAAGAGGGATTCGAACACTGTATTATTGCATGGTAATTATGGTACAGTGCAAAGGCTTCTTTAAGAGTTGATGAAGTTCCATTATTCATTCACATTAGTATAATAGGCTTGTGAGTCATTGGTTAATTGATAAAGAAAACTTCCTGAAGGATTAGGTAACAGGGAAATCCTAATGGACGACGAGGTGAGTAATCTTTGAATCCTGAAGTAAAAGGTGAGGGCGCTCTGGCATCCAGCATTTTGCTTCTATGTTGTGGGCTGTATAGTGTAGACATGAAAAAATTAGGGAAGAAGCCAAGCTGACTTGGACAATCAAAAATATTATGTTTAATATCTGTTTGTTCACTGTAAGCAGTGTTAGAAAGCATAATAAAATCTTTTAGGGAATTATGAAATCATAACAAGGAGCTATTCTATGAAATAAACAGGCTCATCATAATTGGAAGTATTTAAGCAGAGAAGAATTTACAATTCAAAGTGATTCATTTAAGGTTGGAAAATTGCCACTGAACAAAATAACCTTCAACATATCAAAGCTTTTGGAGAGTACTACAGTTTTCATCATAAATGCCTCCACATCACCATATTAAAGGTCCGGTTCCCTCTACATCTGAAACCTACAGGGAGGTCTTTAAAAAGAGACTTGTGAACCTCTGGTCACATCTTCTCTTTTTTGCTTCCTGGCTATGACACGAATTTATTTTGTTTTTTTTTTTTCTCTACCATAAATTCTTGCTGTAATCTGTACCTCAATGAAACCCAAAGCAGTAGATGATCTTTACAGGGTATGGTGAAATACTTACTTCAATTTGGTATCTCAAAACACATTAACTATTACAGTACATATTTTATAGGGATGGCACTGAATCTGTGTTTCTGAAGAACCAATAAGTGATATTGATTTTTCTTATCCATAGACGTGGGACAGCTTTTCTTTTTTGTGTGTTTTATTTCTTTCATGAGCATTTAATGCTTTATGGTGGAGATCTGTCTCCTCCTGTTTTTCCTATGTATTATGCTGCTTTTTAACTGCTCTAGATTAAGTAGCTATCTTGATTTCTACTTAATGTAACTTTCTGTTATCATACAGCATTTATATCTTTATATATTGCTTTTCTATCCTAAAGAAATATATATATATATGTATATATATATACATATATATATATATAAACTCAAAATTATTAATGCATAGAGAAACACAAGGCAAAACTGTAATGAGACATTGCCTTACCCTAGTAAAGTAGCTATTATCAAAATGTTGGCAAAGAAATATGGTATTTCTTGTATAGTGTTAGAAATTGTGTAAATTAATTTATCTACTATGAAAACAGCCTGGATGTTGCTCAGTAACTGAAAATAGAGTTGCCATACAACACAATGATCCTACTCCTATGTTTATGCACAAAGGAAATGAAGTCAGTACATCAGAGAGACATCTGTACCCCATGTTTATGGCAGCAGCATTTGCAATTGCAAAGAAATAAATATACTCTGCTGCCTATCAACTCAAGAATGGACAAAGAGGAGCAAGACCGAACGAGTGACCTGGGCCAGAGTGGGCCTCAGGCAGCGAACTCCAAAAGAGCAGGATTGAGCCAGTGACCTGGGCTGGAATGGGCCTAGGAAGGTGAACTCCATGAGAGCAAGAGAAGATCCAGACCAGGGGGAAACAGGACTGGGCCAGTGACGTAGGCCAGAGCAGGCCAGAGGCAGTAAGCTCCACAGGATAGGGTCTGAGCTGGTGTCCTAGGCTGAAGTGGTCCTGAGACAGTGAGCTCTGCTGGAGCAGGAGCAGATTCAGACCAGGGACATTTGCAGTGGTAGGACTGAGCCAGTGAACTGGGTCTGGGCAGGCCTAGGATGGCTAGCTTCACAGGAACAGGACTGAGCTGGAATGGACTTAAGACAGCAAACTCCACAGGAGCAGGTACAGGAGAGCAACTGCTGAGGGAGTCAGCTACATCCAGAGACCTCTGTGGGTCCAGGCATGAGTCTGAGACCTATGAAGGTGTAGGCAGGAATCATAGAGTCTGTGGGTATGGTTGTGAGTCTGGGATCTTCAAGGGACCTGAGTCAGGACCTCTGCAAGTCCAAGCATGAGTCTGGGAGCTCTGAGGGAGTAGATCAGAGCCAGATACCTTTGTGGGACCAAATCCAAGCCAGGGACCTCCACAGGAGCAGATCTAGACCAGGGATATTTACGGAAACTGGCCTGAGCTGGCAACCTAGGCCAGAGGAGACAGCAAACTTCATGGAAGCAGAGCAAATCATGGAAGTGCTGAGCAACCTCCAGGAACACAAAGTGACCAATGGGGTAACTGGAACCATGGCACTGACTGCACCATGAGGAGCAACCATCTGAGCCTTGGATCCACTGGTACCTGGAAGATTAATCACCAGAGTCACAGAAAAGCCCCAATTATATCAATTAGCAGAAAAATGGGTAGACAAGGTAAAAACACACACAATGTCACCAGTAAAATCTAGTGAACCTACAACAGCCAGACAGTTATTTGCAAGAAAATTAGAGAACAGGAGATTTCTATTTTAAATAAACCAGGAAAAATAATTAAATGTTACTTGATATTATTAATGTTTGTAATTGTAAAAAGTGGCTTTCATAAAATTTGAGAATAAAACAATTGTGAGGCATTGGAAAGAGTCGGGGTGATGGGGAACAGGAATGTTAGATTAGTGGGTACTAAGTTACAGTCAAATACAATTAAGAAAGAAGTTGTGGTGTGTAGTGTAGAATGATTAGAAACAAGAACAATAGACTGTACTTTTTAAACAACTACAAGAAAATTTATTGAAACATATTATCACAAAGAACTGATAAATGTTTTAGTCTTGCTACTTGCCTCCTAGTTGACCTCATGAAGATAGTTTAATCTGTATCTCCACCTAAGTACAAGGCCTTATGTCACAGTGTTTGTGCAAATCTTTGTGGATATGGAGCAAAATGTTTAGCATGATTAAGCTTTATATAACTGTCAGCACAGACACTGACTTTGTAACTATATTGTGCCCTGCATCATGGGATAGCTCATTTTTGTATTCAAGACTATGTATCTAGATTCCTCACACTTTCTAATCTCTGCGTAGCATCACTTTCTTGTGTACTGAGAGAAGCTCCTCTGCAGAAGGTACAAAGACAGTAGTGAAGAAAGTCAAGAGCTAGAAAGCTTGTGATTCTACAAGGCTGACTTTTCCAACTGTCCCAAAAGAGATGCTCTGCATCCCACTCAATCCTTTATCTGTACCAGTTTTTTCCACTGCTTCCATAGATTTTACCTATTATATTATTTTTACAATCATATTTAAATCTTGTACATCAACGTGAACTTTTAAAAATATATTTTATTGGTTATTTTAGAATTTTATATATGCATATAATTTCTGTCATATTCATTACTCTTTTCCCCCTCCAACTCCTTCCAGATTCACTTTCCATCCTCACTGCCTTCCAACTTCATGGCCTCTTTGTTTGTTTGTTTGTTTGTTTTTTGCCTGCCTAATCTATTTTGTGATGCCCATATATTCATAGGACAAAGTCAATCTTCCTTTTATGAAATTGTAGCCATCAACTGTCACTAAATTCTCAGCTAGAGATAGGGCTTTTGAACACTTTCCAGTTCCTTACAAGAATGTTTATTGTCCTGATCTGTGTGGGTCTTATGTAGGTGATCATAGTTGCTATGAGTTCCTGAGCACACTGTCATTTCCAAACGACACTATTTCTGCCCAGTCCTCCGAACTATTTGACCCTTGCAATCTTTCTGCTTCTTCTTCTGCTACTGCTCTGAACCTTGCAAGGAAGAAGTGTAATATAGATGCTTCACTTATTGCTCCCCAGATAAGTATTCTCTCTACTTTGATGAGTTGTTAGTATCTATGTTAACCACTAAGTTAACTACTGAACAAAGAAATTTTTCTGAAGTTTGAGAGCTTCAATATTTCTTAGCATGGTTATGTGAAGGCAGAGGGCAGTTCAATACTATGTGCTTTTAGCACAGTAATTATGTATAATAATTATTTTATAATAATAGTGATGGGGCCCATTACCTTCCCAACTATAGATTCTTGGCATGCATTTCCTTTTATTCAGTAGACATTAAATCCAATCATGCCTTTATGGCACCTATAGATGTATCTTGCCACCTCAAAGTTTATTGTAGCTTCCAGGGTTCATATTTAAGCATGGCTGCTAATGACTTTTCCCCCTAGTGGCCTAAATAGCATAGCTATCAAGAAAGTTGTCAGGAAAACTTTGCTTCTCCATGTCCTGCGACCAATGTATATAATGACTTCTGCAACAGGATTTAAACATGAAGTTTTGGTGGACAACCAAGAGTAACAGCAATAGCCTGTAATGTTTTGAGAGGTCTTGGGGACATGCCTGATGAACCATGCACGGGGAGGTGTTCTACACCTGGCCTTTAGCTTTATATTTGACAACCTATAGTTACAGGGAAGTTCCTTCTTCCCTTTGTAATGGTAACACAAATTAAGCTCATATACCGACGCATGTGTCTATGTGAATGCAGAAGAGTGATGTGAAGAGAAAAGGGAAATAATGGGGAAGGAGGTTTGAGTGGGGAGATGGGTAAAGGATAGGGCAGAGAAGAAAATTAGAGAGAGAGAGAACTAACATTAAGGGTCCTTGAAAGACACAACATGAAATTGTGAGTTTGACTTTTAGTGTACCTAGATCCAGGCATACAGAAAATGCTCACCCTGAAACATGTCTTTGGAGGCTCCTAAATCTTTTATCTTTTACTTGTACCTATTTTTGAGGCACCCCTTAAACAAGGCATTTTCTCTCTTATCTGAACAAATAACTCTCATTTTACTGGACAACCCTTAGAACACTTTTTAAATTACTGTGAAATTTTTTACATAATCACAAGCTGAACCAGCATAAAATGCATTTTTCATCCTTAAAACTCTAAATGTGTGATTCTTTTCAGGTGTTTAAGATGGAATGGCCTGATGCACTTATTTTATATATTTCCAAATAGGCCAATTTCCTAACTTTCTTGTTTATTTATGTTTATGTCTATCAACCACATTCTAACCCTTGAGAATTATGACTATCATATTTGTTGGAAAGACTAGTAAGCAGGGATGGACGGTGCAGATGCAGTTACTGGCAGCATCTGGCTTTTAGATAATGATGGTATCCTAGTTTAAGGATGCAGAGGCTTTAGTGAGCTTCCTCTTATTTATCTTATGGCTTTGACTGGGTTCACTTGCACTCCAAAATAGAAATCAGAAAAAGGTGGAGATTCAAATATTGTTTTTCTTTCTGTCTTCTACATGATATAGCCCCAAAGTAATCATGAAAATGACAGTTCATAAAATCATAGCTGCTAATATCTGCCCAGATCTTGAGGGTTATATCTGTTCCATAGACAGAACTGGAGGATTTAACTTTTCTGCACTAGATAAGCTTCTATAGTGAACTCTTTGGAAACTTTTTGGGTTTTTTTGGGTTTTTTTTTTTTTTTTTTTTTTT
>NW_004949100.1:23607883-23614326 GCF_000317375.1 Microtus ochrogaster | reverse complement strand
GACCAGGCTGGTCTCGAACTCACAGAGATCCGCCTGCCTCTGCCTCCCGAGTGCTGGGATTAAAGGCGTGCGCCACCACCGCCCGGCCTGGGGAACTTTTTAGAAATTAAAATTTGCCATTTTGTGGGCATCTCTGTTTCTGTTCTTCCTTCCCCCATCTTCATTTTTTCCTTTTTAGCATGTAGAAATGTGGAGTGGAAAGACGGATTTTCTGGGGGATCATTTCCTTTTCATTAATAATGTTTTTCCTTCTTAAATTAATTGAGGGTGATATGTCCCTTAAAGTATGATTCCTGGGGATCTGTCAGACAATGGCAGCAGTTGTCATAGAGTCCTCTTTGGATGTATGTGGCAGTCAATATGGCACTGAGTACAAACACAGAGAACCGTCCTTCCTGAAGGTTTGCAGAAGGCATGGAGACCAAGAGACTGAGCATCATTCATGGAGAAAGAAGAGCCAATTTCCAGTCAATTGGCAGAAGCCATTTCAAATCTTGAGTTAAATAGAAACCAGTTGTCCCTCACTGAAAAAAAAAAAAATCTGGCCAATTATCTGGTTCTTTCCAGGGGTAAGAACAAGAACCTTGAGGCTACATCCTGAAGTTCCTGTCTAATGGAAGACCCTATGGAAGTCATCAGTCCACAAATTTCATGGTTTAAGGGTCTGATTTCATGCCTGCTTATATTTATCCATGTCATGTTGAAACTACAGAGTGCATGCTGAAACACCCAGAGGCTTCCTCACAGCTATTCTTTGGGAGCTTAGTGTCCACACAGGGTCCCCCATAGCTAGCTTTTGCACACTTAGTGTCCAGATAATTTCTCAATTTGCTTGAGCCACAGCTATGGGGAAATGCAGTTTAAAAATCATATAGTTCAAAACAACTCTGAGATTCCATCTTGCACCTGTAAAAATGGCAAAGATCAAAAACACTGATGACAACTTATGTTGGAGAGGATGTGGAGTAAAGGGAATACTCCTCCATTGCTGGTGAATTTCAGTATGGCGATTTCTCAGAAAATTAGGAAACAATCTACCTTAAGACCCAGCAATATCACTTTTGGGTATATACCCAAAGGATGTTCAGTCGTGTCAGAAGGACATGTACTAAATTTGTTCATAGCAGCGTTGTTTGCCATAGACAGAACTTGGAAACAACCTAAATGCCCTTCAACTGAAGAATGGATAAGGAAAATGTAGCACATTTACACAATGGAGTACTACACAACAGAAAAAAATAATGGCATCTTGAAATTTGCAGGCAAATAGGTGGATGTAGAAAACATCATACTGAGTGAGGTAACCCAGACCCAGAAAAACAAATATCATATGTACTCACTCATAAGTGGCTTTAAGACATAAAGAAAAAAAGCAGCCTATAATTCACAATTCCAAAGAACCTAGACAACAAAGAGGACCCTAAGAGAGACATACATGGATCTAGTGTACATGGGAAGTAGAAAAAGACCACACCTTCTGAGTAAATTGGGAGCATGGGGACCACGGGAAAGGGTAGGTGGGAAGGGGAGAAAAATATATAGCTCAATAAAAAACAATTAAAAAAAAGAAAAAAGTAAAACTTTTATTGTGCAATTTCAGCATAAATACTAACAATTAAAATATACTCTATATTTTAAAAAAATCATATAATTCCTTTCAAATATTTTCCCCACTTCTGTATATTTTAAATTAACCCCATGCTGCTCATTGTGTGACACTCTACCAGGCCCTCATGGACTGAAGACATCCTGCTATCTTTTCTAGGTTCAGGTGTAAAGGTGACATTCTTGCTTAAGCACTTCTGCCTTCTCCAACGGAATCCCTGCGCGAGAGTTGTTTTCACCTCCTTCTCTATTTGAGTCCTCATCTTCTCTCCCTGTGTCCACTAGCAGGTGAACATTCAGGCACTGACCCCTTTAATATGTTTTTTTAATTGAAATAGAATTGCATTACCCTCCCCTCTCCAGACCCTCTCAGCATCACTCCCTTGAGCCTCCTACCTCAAGTTGACCCCTACCTCATGCTGATAGCCTCTTTTTCTTGGGTTATTATTAGTACACACATACAAACATACATACACACATATGTGTGTATGTGTATGTATGCAAATACGTATCTATATCCTGCTGAGTCTTTTTGTTGTTGTTGCTGTTTGTGTGTATATGGCTTCAAGGGTGCCCAGTCCATGTTGCACAATGAATAAGAGGGCTCATCCCTGGGAGAGTCTAATCCTTTTTCTCCCAGCAATTTTTGTCTAGGGATGAGACCTTGGAAATTCCTCACACACATTAATATGTCCATAGAAACTGCTTTGTTCCGCTCTTCCTTTTCTAGGAGGCTCCCAGGGGTTCTGTGAGATCCCCCATACCTCTAATAACCTGAAGACTTGTCCAGTCAACTCCTTCTACCCTTGGTACCCTGCTTCCTTTGTGAGCTTCTTGGCAGAGGGCCTTCTCGGTGGGGATACACCTCCTATTCCTTTCTGCTTTGAGACATCTGGCATTCTGCTGATGGTCTGCATCCATTTCTTTTTTGAGGAATGGTACAGTGCTGTTTTGTTTTGCTATAAACACCACAACTGTGAGCTAAGGGCCATCCTTACTTGTCAACATGTGTTCTACCACTCACACAAAAGTGCCCTCTCTCATCACCAACTCTCCAGCTCTTACTTTGGAAAGGCTTTGGCAACTGCAGGTTTCTGAATCTCCCTCTGAGACACTCCTGCTAGGCTGTCTTTCTAGCCAGGGAGATCAAAAGAAGGCTGTTTGTCCTGTGACCTCTCAGAGCCATTTTAGGGAGGAATACATGAGGCTTTCCTATAAAGGCAACGTGTAAATCAGTATTGCAGACTGGCCTCAGGCTTAATCCATTCTTCCAGGTTTAATTAGTTTAACCTGAGTGGAGCCTAGGACTTAAGATCTTAACTAGCTCCCTATTTTCATTCTTCTAGGTCTTACACATTGATCATACTACTTCTTACACATTAATCATGCTTTCAGATTTATAAGTATTTTTGCATTTCTTTCCCTTTCTCTGCTAGCTGGGAAATGCTTCAACTAGCCACCAGCTCTGTTTTCTGTTTGCTGGTTTTTTGTTTGTTTTCATTCTTCCTTAACTTGGCACCACTCACTCTTAACCAGATTTGACATTCTTGGTCTTGAAGTATTTCTGACTCTGGCTCCGAGTTCTGCTGTGAGAACCTACTCATTTCCATGACAAATGTAAGCTAATAAAACAGCATAGTGTTTGGCACTAGAAACTATTTAGTCTGCATTGAGTGATTGACTGAGTTCACGAGTGAGACTGTTATTCTTTTAGGGTGATATGTGTATGTATAATAAAAAAATGTCTACATTGGGTCCATGGAATTCTTGAGTCTGAAAAAAGCTGTGCTGCTGACCACACAGACTCTTCCTCTGAGCCATATTTTCAGCAATATTAGAACGGGGTTGGTCAGGAAAAGTGGTGCTGATAGGACAGGACCCACCCTCTGAGTAGTCCTACGGTGACTGGGACACTCTGAGAAGATGGACACTGTATTGTGAATCATTGATCAGATACATATGTGGTTTTATATGGGCCAGGTGTGCCCTTAGCTTTCAAAAATCTAGTCCTTATCATTACAAGAGCCCAGTGAGTTCTATGGTTTGCTGATATTTTCCTGTTTAATAGATAAGAAGATTGAAGATCTGGTAGTTGAGGCCACATAGCTCTAATTGGAGGAAAGGAGTCAGGGTTAGGCTTAGGATTAATAAAATCAACATGGCCTCCTCCTAGTGACAGGAAGTTAAACTCAGCGGATCACTTTCAGCATGAGTCGTTTCAACTCTTTTTTTATTCTCCACCATTGCGGGGCTCACCACAACGAGGAAGACACACGAGCCAACAATTTGTTGCCCTTTTCTTCTTCTCTCCTTTCACAACTTCTTTGCTGCTGTTGTTGTTTTGTATGTTGGTCTGTTGTTTGTTTTTCAAGACAGGGTTTCTCTGTGTAGTTTGGAGCCTATCCTGGAACTAGCTCTGGAGACCAGGCTGGACTTGAACCCTCAAAGACCTACCTGCCTCTGACTCCCAAGTGCTGGGATTAAAGGCGTGTGCCACCCCTGCCTGGCCTTTCACCACTTCTTGACACCCCTCCATACTACATAATCTCATCTCCTTGGTGGGTGTGTTTTTTCAGCGATTGATATAGATATTTATGTTAGGAGAAAACTGAGCTAAGGATTGTGAGATTTTGATTGTTGCATGCACTCTATGTCTAGTTTTCTCTGTGATCTTTGGAAAAAATCACAAGGTCTGTGGCCATATGTTTCTTCACCTATGTAGCAAAGAGGTTGGCCTAGGGATCATGCTAAATTTCATGGTGTTAGACACTATGATTCCACAATATAAAGAAATAAACCATTTTAGCAAATGCTTTGAAAATGTTTATAAAACAAGTTAAAATGATGGAACCAGTTTCAACTCCCTGAATTTCAAAAAGCAAACTCTTCAGTTTTGTTTTCTCACATTCTTTGTTTACAAACATGTCCTTAGTTTTGCACAGGGGTGAGGAAAGCTTCACACTGACTGACCGAATTTTACTTTTAAAAAATTATTTTATATTATGTTATTTTGTTTAATCACAATTTAAATGTCACAATACAAATCAAAATAGTCCAAAATAGTGCAAAGACTGTCAAGATTTGTTTTAAAATTCACAGGAGCTTCCTGTATTTTCACAACTATTTAACATATGCCAGATGGAGAAATAATGCATTGCTTCCTGTGGAAATGGGGCAGTTAGCAAGGCAGCTTTTCACACATAGGAATGCTGTCTTTTATCTCTGAACCACCCCTGGATTTGGGAAGGGAAGCATCATGCTGGCTCTGCAAAGCTTTCAGGGCAGGAAGTTACAATCTGCATCAGAGAAGAGCTGATTTAACCTTGGCTTTGTGTAAATGCTCTTATAGGTGCTGGGGGATTTGAGAAATAGAGGCTGCCCACCCAGCTTAAAGGGATTAGACTTCTGTGAAAGCAAGCAGGGGCTGCTTGTTTGACTACAGAGATGGGATGTTGAGGATGTGAAATGGGGTTCAGGTTGGGTCATCAGCTTGGAGCTATCCAGACCTGCATGTGAAACCACTAACACCTTCCCGAAGCTTGGAACCAGACCTCTTGCCTCGGAATTTCTGTGGGACTGGCCACCTCTTTCTGCTAGGGTGTCTCATCTTTTTGCTGCTGTTTATTACAACATAAGAGGCTCTACTTTCCTGCCCGGCCCTTTTATGTGGCAGCAACCCAACACTTCAATGCTTCCCACGTAGTGATCTGGAATTTACCCCAACATCAAGAGCACACTCCACTCATCCTAACCTTGACTAGCCCACGTAAATTCTGCACAATGTTCTTCTTTAAAACTTGTAGAATCTGGTCATGTGGCTCCATCTCTATTGCTTCACCTATAGCTCTAGCTACCTACACCACCACTGCCCTCGGTTGTTTTCTACCTGCTGCCTTGCTCATTCTCCATCCATGATTCCATGATCCTTCCCTGTATCAAATCCCCCTTGAACTTAGAGTTTTTATAAACTATGCATTTAATTGATTCTGAGGACTCTGTGGGTTTAAGGTGGTGTCACTAGGTAAAGTCTCCCTGAGATCTCTCATGTAGTTGCAATAGATGAAGGTCAGAATGAAGACTCCAAAACAAATTTGTATATTTGAATAGCTCCTTAGCAGGCCCAAGTTAGATAGTATCTTCGTTAGGGCCTCTATTGCTGTGAAGATGCATCATGACCATGGCAACTCTTATAAAGGAAAACATTTAATTGGGATGATGGATTACTGTTTCAGAGGTTCAGTCCATTATCTTCATGATGGGAGCATGGTGGTGTGCAGGTGCTAGATCTGAGAGTGCTATGTCTTGCAGGTAACAGGAAGTTGACTGAGACACTGGGTGATATCCTGTGCACCTGAAACCTCAAAGCCTGCCCCCTCAGTGGCACACTTCCTCCAACAAGACCTTAGCTACTCCAACAAAGCCACACCTCCTAACAGTGCCACTCCCTGTGAAATTATGGGGGTCATTTACATTTAAACTATCTCAGATGGAATCAGCTGGACTCACCTGAGAAATCCAGACCTCAATTTTCCTTCATATGATTCCCAGGGTCTCTACCTCTATCTGTGGCCTTTCTGTAGAGGCTCTCTGATCCTGATGGTCAGGATCTGGGCCAGGAATTTCCAGGTTCATGACCCCTAATTCGAGGAATTGAAATAGAATTTTGCACAGATTTGCAAAGTTAGCAAATAATCTTTATTCAAAACAAATATAAGACATTCAGGATAAGTAGGTGAATTGATGACAGATGATAGATAGATAGATAGATAGATAGATAGATAGATAGATAGATAGATAGATAGATAGATAGATAGATGATAGATAGATGTGTGTGTGTG
>NW_004949100.1:23567387-23607783 GCF_000317375.1 Microtus ochrogaster | reverse complement strand
GAGAGAGAGAGAGAGAGAGAGAGAGAGAGAGAGAGAGAGAGAGAGCCTTTACAGTCTGCTATTTGTTTACCCACATGTGAGAACTCACAAAAAATCTTACTTGATACAATCTTTCTTTTGAGTTTCTTTTCCACTCAGGAAAAAAAGTACCCTTTGAGTTTCTGACAACCAGACCCAGATGAAATGATCTGTTCATTTATTGAGACAATTAATAAAGAATGTCTCATACAGGGAGTTCTGTGGTGTTCAGAAGATAGACATGGCTTTATTAGTGTTTACCTTGAATTATGTTCTTTTTTCTGCAAGACGACTGCTATTCAGACAATAGTAGATTCTATTTCATTTTTATTTTTCTTTTCTATAGATCTTTTGTGAAACAGCCCCCTTTAATACACTGAAGATGATTCTTCATTTTTTTTTTTTTTTTGCCACACTATGGTGCACGTCCTGTCCACTGCAGTGTAGTATGACATGTGACTTTAATTCTGTTTGATCATCAGTGAACAAACACATTTTTTTTCAGCTCTCCATCTTTTGGTGGACTGATATACCCTGTAATGGATTTTCCTTGTCCTATTGTGCTCCTCTATTACAAAATTAGTTAAAGATCCATTCTTACAAAATTGTGTAATTCTGTTCCTCTGTGTTATTGTCTGCTTAACCATAAATCTGGCATTTACAGTGGTGTTGTCTTCATTCTTCCTTTTTACCCACATCACCACCCATTCATGTTCAAATGCTCAGAGGCCCACTCCAAACTCTCCAAGGGGGCCCGCTGCTCCCTTGGCTCAGTGTTGCAAGCCTCCCTGCCAGCTTGACAAAGACAAGTCCAAGAAAACAGTGGCGTTGCGTGAAGTTGTTTGTGTTCTGTAGTCCTCTTCAGGTGTCATCTTGTCTACAAATGTGCCTGTTGCGGTCTTTTTTTCCCCCCTGGCTGACAGCTGCTTGCAACATGTAGCGCTTGAGGACAATTGAGCAAGCTTCGCCATGCAGCTGACAGTACAGAAGCTCTGGTGGTGGAAGGCGTTCCTTTGTATCTGGAACAATGACTGCAGGACAGGCTGCTTGCATTTTCCAGCCTTCTATTTGCAGCGATGGAGGATGTTCCTTAACATCTGCAGGGCACTTCCAGCACACAAGGATGCACTGAAACATAGTAATAGTGTTCTAAACGCCATCTTCATTGGACAGAATTTAGAGAGTACATGCTCCCCTTTCCTTGGTCCCAATAACTCACAAGGTAGAAATGTTTGCACATGCTTCAAGATGTTCACATCAGTTTCCTGAAGGGAAAACAAAAAGAACTCTGCAAATGATTGTGTGACTTTAGGAGTCACTGAACTACAAGCTCACACTTCATCATGACCTCTGCTTGGGTCACGAATATATCAGCACCTTAGAAGTCGAAATTCAGATGAAGGCCTACTAAACAACTTTACTTTAAAATATATCACATTAGTACAATTTAAGTTAAAAAAACTCTCTGAATGTCATTGCTACAGGTGCATGCTAAGTATGTTGCCTGTCTGTGCAAAACTGGGTTCCACCATGCAGCATGCAATCAGGTTCTTCCACAATCCAGCTAGAGAGAAAGAGTTTTCTTCCTACACCTGTACCCAAGTCCATTCCAAAGCAAGAATATAACCTGACAGTTTCTGCGTTTGGGAATCAATGGAATCGACCTCAGGTAAATAAATGTTGTTCTTAACTTCCACTCAGCAGGAGGCCAATAGCCACCAGACAAATGTAAAACGTGCTGCAATGTGTGTATCAAAGGCCCTTAAAAACCCTGACTTAGAGAAGCGTTTCAAAACACATTACAGAATTAAAGACATGATGAAGGGTTATTTTATCCTGAAAACTATTGCTGTCTTTTCATCCATTTTTCATTTCAACAGATTGGCTAAACACTGAATGCATGATAAACCAGAGACATCCGATGAAGCCAAGGTCCCTAATATTGAATAAATTATATTTCAAAGGGGAAAATTAGGAAACAAAAATTGTGACAGTTCTTACAAAAAAAAAAAAAAACAGAGCTTTTTCTAAAACATAGAGAACAGAAAGTCTCCCTGTGTCTGGAGGCTCAGATGAAGTTCATGAGAAAATTAGGTCTGCGGTTAGTCTGAGGCGAGGCAGATCTTCCTAAAACTGCATGAGGATGAACGTGCTTGTGAGAGAGAAGAGAACAGACAAAAACACAGGTGGGACATAAATAATCTCCAAACAGAAAAGGAAGTTATGGCACCAAAGAAGATGGTCCAGGCAGGGTCTTAGGGAGGAAAGGGTTCAGACACAGGCACTGGTGTCTGTTATTAAAACGACTTCCTTAAAGAAGAGACCATGAAACATAATCATTCATAAGAACATCATAAGACTTTGCTGTAGAAAAGTGACTATAGAATTAACATGAAGGGTGAGATTGGTGACTGACTAGCTGAGAAACAGTTGTTTGTCAGAAAGACCCTCCCATTGAATAGCGTATTCCCATCCTGTATTTTCTTTAGGGATTTTTTGTTAAAATTTCATAGGTGAACAGTCTACATCATTCTTGCCTCTTCCTCTTTCCATCCAACTCTTTTCTTGCACCTTTTTTTTCTTCTTTAGTTAGTACTGTAATATGTACACACAGAGACAAATAGATACAGACACACAGTATATATATGTGCGCATATTCTGTGTGTGCATGCACGTACATATAATCTCCTGAGTCCAAGTCCATTTAGAATTGCCAGTATGTGTATGTATCCAGGCTAACCACTAGAACTGGACAACCTATTATTCAGTTGTCTGTCTCTGGATGAAATTGATACTCCCTCTCTCAGGAACAAATGGTCACCTGCAGCTCTTTATCTAGGGGTGGAACCATGTGGAATTCCTCTGTCCATGTTGGCATGTCGCTTGGTGTCATTATGTAATTTACTCAACAATATTGTTGAAACCGCATTGGTGCAGCTTTTTTACCACATCTAGAAGATACTAAGTGACAGCAGGAGTCCTGCTTCTCCAGCTCCTCTACTTTTTCTGCCCCCTTTGCTGCTATTTTCCCTGTGTCTTAGGCTTAGGGCTTATGTTGCAGGTGTTTCAGCTGGGCTTGAATACCCCATAGTCTCTCATTCTTTGCAATTTGACGTTTTGTGGATCTTTGTAATAGTCTCCATCTATTACAAAACAACAACAACAAAAAGCTTCTTTGATGAAGGCCGAGAGCTAATCACCTATGGGTATACGAATAAGTATTTGGAATATATTAGAGATTGTATTGGTTTAGGGCGGACAGTAGTAGGTTCACTCAGCTCTAGGACCTCTCCAGCCACAAAGCGTTGGCTAGGTTGACAGTGTCAAGCATGACTTTCCTCTTGCTGAGCAGGCCTTTAGTCCAATTAGATGGCTGTTGGTGACCTCCAAGATAAAAGTAGCGTACTGAATCACTGTGAGTATCTTTCTGGCCTAGCCATTGTTGCAGTTCGTGGGATGTACAGCTAGGAAGGACTACCGATTGCTCCTCTACCTTGGCAGCCAACATAGCACCTTCCAGTACTACGAGGGTCAGTCCTTAGGTATGCTACCTGGTAGGTTCCAGTTTGGTTCCTCTAAGTACTGTGTCCAAGGTGTGTGGTATCTTCAACAATGTGGTCTTGCCTTCATGTTCTAGAAGGCAACCATAGGCAATGGCAATAGCCCAGATTGTTTTGGGAGAGCCTCGTATTTGTCTGACCAGCAAGTATTTTAAGTAAGCTTGTAAAAATAGTATGTTCTTGTATGGGGTTTTCCAATGTCCTTATTGTTATCTATCACTCCTTTGCTCTCACCCTTCAATGCCTTTCCTCCTCCACCCCCCAGGTACAGCCTTCCCCCAGTATTCCCATAATCCCCATCATAGCACCTGTCTTCAGTGGCAAGAAATCTAAATTCTGTGTTGAAATGAAGTTGAAAAATAAGAAAACTGAAATATTCTCCAATTACAGTGGGTAAGAACCCACTTTCTTCATTTGATTTTCTCACCTGAATTAGAACAGGAATTAAGAAAGTATATTTTTAATATCCCTCAAGGTTTTTAAAAATAAAACCATTTCTACTAAATGTTCAGTTAGGAATACTGTTCAGAAATGCTGAGTACCATTGTATTGCTTTAAGTATTTAATTTCTTTTCATTTATTCTCTCTCTCTCTCTCTCTCTCTCTCTCTCTCTCTCTCTCTCTCTCGTGTGTGTGTGTGTGTGTGTGTGTGTGTGTGTGTGTGTGTGTGTAGTCACCTACATGCCATAGCATGCACGCAGAGGCCAGAGGACAGCATGTTGAAGGTAGTTTTCTCCTTCTACAATATATTCCAGGGATCAAGTTCAGGTCATCATGCTTGCTTGACAAGCAAACACGAAATGAAACATCTGCCGGGCCCTGACATTATTCATTTGTTTCTCAGTGTTGTAAGAAGAACCCAGGGCCTTCCACACACAAGGGCAATGATCCACAGAGCACTACAGGTCAACGCGATTTATTCTTTTTAATGCTCCAAATTAGAAATTGGGAGATCAGAAAACTTCTCCCTAGGAAACTGGAGAAAAGTCTCCAGAACCTGACACTTTCCTCAGGGGACTCAATTCACCAGACAACTCATAAGTGTTATTTAATCCCTTGGGTACTCTAAAAGGTTTTCTTTTTATTTCAGTCCATCGTTTACTTCTTTTCAGAATCTTGCCTCTTTCATGTGTGTTGTTCCTCTCGGCTTTGTGAGATGGATCATGAATTTGTGAAATTGGTAAAGAGAAAAAGGAACAAGTGAATGTTTTGATTTCTTAATCAAATGTCATGAGAAAATATCTAGAATAATAGGGTTTAAGCAAAAGAAAAACCGCGGTCTGTATCTCAGTCCAGTTTTGCATTAGAACAATGAGTTGTCTGCCTGGTGCCTTCACATGTGCTGAGAAACCAAAGGAAGCAAAGAAAAACCTTGGCTATAACTTCTGATGCTGAGGTGAGCTTACCAGGAAAAAGAAAAGCATTTCAGGTCCTGAGAGGGAATTTTCTCCTTGTTTCTGAGCCAGGTCCTAGCATCAGTGATAGGATTGAATTCTCTGGAGCCTGCTCCTTTGTGGTTTGCCGGGGTGTGCCCACGTGAGAAGTGCAACTTGAAGCATCAGAGTGATGAGAGATACAGACTTCAAGGGAAGAGGAGAAAGCTAAATAGTGCTCTTTGTTTTCAAAGTGCACGGTACCAAGAGAAGCCCTTCTATAAGCACCACGCTATGCCTCCTAGGGCACTTTGGGGCTTTTGGCCAAAGGCTGTGCATATAGGCTCACAAGTGGACAGTGCTAATGCTGCAGAGAGCCACACCCTGAGAGTTCCTCAAGTCCTCCTCATGATGGACTCTGAGAGCCATTATGTCCTCATGAAGAATCTAGTTCAAGCAGTGGGAATGAGAGCGACGTATTGTATCACACCATAAAAACCCAATTCAAATGGACTCCCAGTGGCCGTGGACCTGATAAATTTGATGAGCATCATTAGTTCTTTGTTTTTCTTTTTCTTTTGCTCCTTGCCCTTCCCAGTTATGGCTCAGAAATAACCTGAGGGTTTATCCCATGCTTTTTCAGACCCAGGCCAGCTGGCCTTGGTGAGTTCCCGATAGAACATTCCCATTGTCTCAGTGTGTGGGTGCACCCCTCGCGGTCCTGAGTTCCTTGCTCGTGCTCCCTCTCCTTCTGCTCCTGATTTGGACCTTGAGATTTCTGTCCAGTGCTCCAATGTAGGTCTCTGTCTCCTTTCATCTCCTGATGAAGGTTAATATTCAGGAGGATGCCTATGTGTTTGTCTTTGGATTCACCTTCTTATTTAGCTTCCGGACTAGCTGAACATAGCGGACAATGAGGAATACTGAGAACTCAAGAACAATGGCAGTGGGTTTTGGATCCTACTGCACGTACTGGCTATGGGGGAGCCTAGGCAGTTTGGATGCTCACCTTACTAGACCTGGATAGAGGTGGGCGGTCCTTGGGCTTCCCACAGGTCAGGGAACCCTGATTGCTCTTCGAGCTGATGAGGGAGGGGGACTTGATCGGGGGAGGGGGAGGGAAATGGGAGGCAGTGGCGGGGAGGAGGCAGAAATCCTTAATAAATAAATAAATTTTTTTAAAAAAGAAAGAAATAACCTGAGGGAAATAAAGCAAAAATAAAAGCAAAGGCGCATGCTCCAACAGATGGATTGAAAGAACAAGGCAAGACTGGCACCCAGAAAAGAGCATGCTAATTCAACACAGGAGTTGTAAGCTCCCAAAGTTTGCATAATGAGGACACTTCAGGCAGAGTTCTCAGCAGATGTGACAAGATTCAGCCACACGATTTTCATTAACGGCCTTGGGAATCCTGCAGTGGAAACCTCAGCCCTGCACTGAGAATTCTGTCTATTGTTTTCCATCCCCAAAGTCATAAACGGATGTTATGTCCATGTCATGTTGCTTAAATCCCAGTACACCTTTATTCTCTCTAATCCTCTGCTCGACATGTGCAGATAGATCCAGTTTCCAGATCTTGCTCTCAAGCAGACACACAGCCATGAAAGGTGCACAGAGGTGCACACAGAAACTCAAAGGTCTGGCTTTGCTGGAAGGGTATCACATTTGTGTTCAGAGTCCAGACAGCCCTCCACGGTTTCCTTACATGGGCATAGCTGCTTGGAATTGCCTTCTTAATAAGCTGTCCTTGAAATGGGCAGAAGGAAAGAATGAACTCTTCACCAAACTCATTCAATATAATGGCACTGTCACAAACAATTGAATACGCCATTGTGAAACAAACAGAATTGCTAGGAGCTGTCTTGTTCTTGACTTGAGATTTGCAAGCAAAGATGGAAACACCTACACACTTTCCAGGTCATAGTGTAGCTAAGTGTTTGAGCGTTCCCTGGCAGGTTTCTGTGGCTTTTTCAGCAAATAGGAAAAGCTATGTATTCTGGAAGTCTCCTCTAAGACTAGCAGTGAAGACATACCCGTTTTGATGAAGACAAATGCTCGACCCCTCAATAGACATTTGTTCACTCTTCTGAGCGTTTCCATTGGATTCGAATGACTAGAGATGATGGACGTAGTGAACCGCGTGTAGATCTGCCCTACTTCTTGTAAAGGTGTGGAGTCATGGTGAGTGGTAAATGCAGTATTCCCTGTCTCCCCTGCATAGAAGACCCAAACTAGAACTTAAAATGCCAATATATATATATATATATATTTCCTAGATGAGTACTAGATGAAGTTGTACAGGATCAGGGAGAAAGTTAATACAACCAGTCTCTTGGTTCATCCCTCCCCTCTTCAAAAAAAAATCTTATTTCCAATAACCTGCGTACAAGATTTTGTTTTCCCCTGAGGCTAAGTCTACTGTGTAGTCCAGTCTTAGCTTGAAATCATGTGTCTCCTATCTCAGACTCTAGCGTGTTATAAATACAGGTATATACTTTATTCCAACAATAAGAAAAAAATGAATGTTTAAATATGAACTCTTAATGGATGGATAAATTTCTCAAGTGTGTATGTGAAGTCCCTTTCCTGTAGAACACTTTTATTTATCTACTTGTCATTAGGTTTCTGGATTTTGTTTTATCCCACTTGGCTTTTCTTTTTCTCTCAGACTTTATATTTTTAATAAAAATATTTTAGTCTCTACAAAAAGAAATAATACAGATGAATTCTCATATAATCTGCTTCCTTTTGTCAGAAAGCAGCTTGAATAATTATAAAAGGAAGTTATTTCTGTCACTCTGAAACATGAGGTCATTTCCTATGCCCTCTGTGATGTGACTTCCACAGAACCTAACTTTCCCTGGGCTTAGAGAAAGCTGTATTCACACTGGAAAGACAAATGCTTTGGAGACTAAGGGACCTGAGCTCAAGTCTCTCATTGTTAAGATAATGTGATCTCGACTGAGCTGTGTAGTTGCTGAAGCACGGTAATGACATAAGAGATGCCTTAAGGCTCAGAGATCTACTACAGGTGTGTGCAGGCAAGTGCTGCTCTTAGCCTTGGCTAGGCAAGCTTCTTTTTCCACTGACTGTCCACAAACACTCATGGCTGCTCCAAGGGCTGAGTATACGTGACTTCTAAGTGGCCAGCCCTAAATGGGGCTTCTGTATTATTACTCTGGGAACATGTGGCCAAGGACACAGGAGGGCTCTAACACCTGGAATTCTGTGCTGGGAAGTCCCTATCACGACTTTACACCAGCTTCAGTCACCTGTACTGGGCCTGCTCAAGACTTGGCCTGTTGTCAGTCAGTCATGGATGGTGGAGGGGGTTCATGGAGCCCGGATCCTCAACAGGGAGCTAACTACTGGCAGTTGATGGATGCTGAGGAATGAGCTAGGAAAGTCCTCTACCACTGAGCTACCTCATCCCAAGCATGTCCTTTTTAAAAATAAGAATAATTGACTAGAGATTAACTACACCATAATAGGTTATGAAAAATTCAAAAACTATAAAGTGTATTATCTCCTTAGTAAACAAACTGGGTTTGAAGGCAGTATGAAGAAATCCTAGCTGATAGCCAGGAAGCAGTTGTGCAAATCAGAGTTGACTTAAGAGACCATTCATCATCACACTGCAAAGAAAACCAGAAAGGTGAGAGACCTCACCCCTGTGTTCAGACGATCCTATTGGAATTCTGCAGCTCCGAACTCAGCGCAGCCACTCGCTGGTCTAAGGAGCATTACAGTGCTGGTTTTGTTCTTCTCTTCTTCCCTCTGGCTTCTGCCAGTGGTCTTTTTCAGGGATTGCTCCGACACTTTACCCTGCTAGAATTTCTTTCATCACTTTTCAGACTGTGGATTGGCTATCAGTAAAATCAGCCCATATCAGGTTGACAAGCAAACAGCTTTCCCATTGGCTCTTGGGTGCTTGCTGGCCCACCTTATCTTTAAAAGCCTTTTGAACTTCGTGTAGACATACAATCCCGAGGCAGGAGGGAAAGGTTTTGGATTAAACAATCCAGCACAGTTTGTAAACATTTGCCTTCTGCAGTCCTCCGTATTAGGCATGGAGTACAGATTGGACCTTTCGCCTATAAAAGAGACACTCAATACTCCTGAGATTTGGAGAACTCCCAAAGTTCATCAGTTTCTCAGGTGTACATTTTTACGTTTTTTTTTTAAGTTCCTTTTTTTTTTTTAAAGGACATTTGGGTTTTAGCCCCAGTTGTTTCTGAACTGTTTTGCTACTGTCAGATAATTCTCAATCTTCTTAACCCCTTATAAGAGACATTTTACAATGAAAACCTTTTCCTGACCAGGGAAGAGAAAGTAGCACAATGGCTAGTGTCTGAGTATTAAGTATGTCATCAAAACGTGTGAAAATATGTTTTAGCTGGTTTTTATTTTGGTGTTTGTGTGTGTGTATGTGTGTGTTCTGTTAGAAACAGAACAATCATCAGCCTGTGTGTGCACAGACAGAGGACCATGTAAGGAGCCGTTTCCTCCTAAAATTATTACAGGAACCATCACCCTGGGGAGTCTGCAGAGAACCCCACTTTCCAATTGTATTGAGAATTGTTCTATTGACAGAGCCTACCCCACACCCAATTAGCTGTTAATAGAGAGCTATCTGTTAGTGGAACCCGCCCCACATTCCAAACTATCTAGAGAACTAGGTGTGTCAACTCGTGACTTCCTGGCCTACGTGACCTGACCGAACATAGCCTCCTGGCCTACGTGACCGGCAAGAGTCCAGGCCCCTGTGCCTCCCCCAATTCCTTATCCTATATAAGCTGTAACCCTGTCTCTAATAAAAGGAGGCTCTGACAAACCTAGCATGGCCTCCTTCATCTCTCTTGCCCATTATCTTCCAGATAGTGCCTCTCCAGGACTCTGGAATAACTAATCAGCCAGGCGGGTTACACCTCTAGGCTGAGTAACCCGCTGAGGCGGTCTACAGGACCACTAGATTGGAAGGTCCAGAGAAGAAATTGAACATGGCATGGAGCTCATGCTGCCCATAATAGTTGTGTCCAGCAAATATTCCTAGAACTGTGTTCTGTAGGGACAATATGACTTCTTGGGACTTTGAGTCTATCCCGGGATGTGGCCTGGCAGCTCAGAAAAGATATCTGCCCCACAATGAATCAGACCTTGACCTGAACCTCATTAGCCAAAAAGTTTTGAGCCTTTGAGTTCACCATCCTTGGATACATGGAAGTGTGATGTGATTGGCAGCAATTTGGTCTTTAAGACCACAGTGGCACATTGGAGTGAATCCTGTCCTTGGCAGCAGTGCTGATGAGTCACTTCTGGCTGCAATCATTTCTCTGACGTGTAGGATGTTTGATGCAATCTGAAACATGTACTTTTATACGCTCTGCCTATCTAAATTGATAGTAATGAAAAGATACAATTAAAGTGGATGTTTTTCTTCTCTTATATTCCAAAGTATTGAGGGTCCGGGGAGAATCTGATTAGCGTGCTGGAACATAGCACGCTATGGCTTCTCTGGGCCTAGACTTGTCTCAGATTTTCCCGCTTGCAGCTTTCTGGAGAACTGTAGCTTTACACTGAGACTTTCTTGTGAAACAGTAGGGTTTGGGCTGTGTTCCAGCATATGTAAGTATTTATTATTAGATCCTGTAATCATAATCACTGTAAACATTAATGCATTTTAACAATCTGGCAGCCGGTACCTTAAATCCCTAGGAATCTTAGTTAAATCCCAAAGAAAACTTTTAACAGTTGTTTGGGGGCATTAGGGACAGCATTTACAAGAAGGGAAAGACCAGTTTTCCAATTTCCAAACAGTTCTGATTGATGGCTCAGGATTGAACTAGCATTTTGGATCACTAGCCTTTGGACCATTGCATCATATGAACACTCAAAGAAGATGTAATTGGGACACGTATAATCCAAATACCCTCTGGCAACAGTTTTTGATGAATGGCCATAACCTAGATAAGAGGCAAGCAATTGCACCAGCCACAGCCTGTTTGAGTTTGGTTCAGGGTTGCCAAACACAAAGGCCATTTGGGTTTCAAGAATTCATAGCACTGGGCCTTATGTACTTTGGTCTTAGAGATCCTGGCATTTGGTCCAACAAACTTCTTATTGACAGGAAGAAAGAAGAAGAGAGATTTAGAGAGAGATTTCAAAAGAGGGATAGGAAATAAATAAATAAATAAAGAAAGAAAGAAAGAAAGAAAGAAAGAAAGAAAGAAAGGAAGAAAGAAAGAAGAGAAAGAGGAGGAGAGGAAAGAAGAGGATGGTAAGGGAGGGGAGGGGAGGGGAGGGGAGGGGAAAACGAGGGAAGGAGGGAGAGGGAGGAGAGGAGGGAAGAGGAGATGAGAGGAAAGAATTCTTGGACTTTAACAAATTATGATATTCAAGGACGAATGTTTTAGAAAGCTGCAGGTTATACCTCCTTTCCCAGATATGTAGACTCAAAAACTAAAAGGGATACCTTGAAAAATCTATGCTTAGTTTCTCTCACCTGTTTTCATTGTACCTTTAAGAAATGCATAGGAGGAGGGAAGTTCAAGTGCAGGCAGGCACATGCAGGCACACCTTCTCTGCTTGCACTAACACCAGAAATGCTTCATGACAGCAATTAACTATCACCTACACCTGACTTCTCTCCTCTTTGAGCTATAGGCTGCTCAGAGCCAAAGATTCTCAGAACTTCTGTTCTTCTCACATGTAATAAGCATTGTTGGAACCTTAGCATGTGGTGCAATACTTATTGTATTTTGGAAGAGCAACATTCTATCTGTGGATGACTGCCAGGATTAAGGAGGGGAACAACTTAAGCCCACTCCCTTTCTTTCCACCCCCTGTTCTTTCTGGTTCTGGTCTTAGACTGTAGTCAGACTATACTCAACCTGTAGGTGGCAGAGGTGCTGACTCCTAAGAGGCCATACCACAGTCTTTCCAAACTTTCAGCAAACCACACTCAAATTGTATTCAGACTGTGATTTTTCACTATATGTTTGGTTGTCAACACTCTGGAACTGTATTTTCTTCCCCGAAGTTTAGGTTTGGTAAAACTTGGGACAGGTTTTCCCAAGGACACCACCCTGTCACAGTCTAATGTTGTATATTTTAGAGGAAATTTTATCCATGTGCTCTTCAGTTTATTCACACAGATTTTCTTTCAGTAGGGTATACTATGAGATTTGTCATGTAAGTATTTTTTTTTTTACACTTAGACATCAAGTTACTTTATTCCTAATAGTGTCCCTGGCAGGCATGATTTTCCTGCTACTAGGGAGCCATGTGTTCCAAGCACCTTCTTCCCAGACAAGATGTTGTTTTTTTAGTAGCCTATGCTGTGATGTGCTTCTATGCTGGGTTGAATTAGAACTACCCCCCGCCACAACATCATGGGTTTGACTACTTGGTCCCCAGTTAATGTAATCGGTTAAGAAAAATTAGGTGTGGCCTTGATGTAGAAGATATGTCACTGGGGCAAGCTTTGAGGTTTCAAGACTACCTTACCAGTTAGCTCTCTTTGTTTTCTGCTTGTTCATCAAGATGTATGCTCTTAGCTACTGCTCCAGCATCATGCCTGCCTGCCACCATGCCCCTTGTCATGGTGGTCATAGACTCATGCTCTGAAACTGTTACATACTCCCTACTCACACAATAGACTCTTTCATCTGTAAGTTGCCTTGGTTAGTGTTTGCTTATACAATTGAAAATCAGCTAAGACACCTCCCTTCTTGCTAGTGATTAGTTTCAGAATAAATATAGGGTCTTCTGGTCAGTATTCTAATGGACAGGATTTCTAGTTATGTTCTCTTCACTCCTATGCAAGTGTCATTTTATGTTGTCTAGGAGAACAAAGGCCTTGAACCTTTTGAATTACCATAAATTTAAAAATTTAATAAAGCTATGAAAATAAATAGAATTATTTTTAGGGTTTTGTCTTGAAGCACTAAAGAAAATATGAGGTTTTTTTTTTTTTTGCTAGACAAATGCTCTTCCATTGAGCTATATCACCACTCCCTTTCTTCATTTATTTTTTAAAATAGATTCTCTAACCAAGTTTCCCAGGCTGGCCTTGCCTTTTTGACCCTCTGCTTCAACATTCCTAATAACTGAGATTGTAAGCCTATGCCACCAAAGTAGCCCAGTTAAAACCTTGAATTTAACATTTTTAAAAACTTTAAACTTTTTATTTTTGGGTAGTTCACCTGAATACATGTCTGTATACAATATGAATCCAGAGAAGGACAGAAGAGCATATGAGATCTCCTGGTACCAGAGTACAGATGGTTGTGACTCTTCAAGTGGGTGCTGGGAAATGAATCCTGGTCCTCCTCTTAAATGCTGAGTGACCTATGTATTTATTTTCATATGTTCTCCATCATTTTGAACTTCTGATTTTAATAACTATGCAAACCAATTAAATGCCTGTAGATATTTTTCCATGTGGAATAAATTATATGCCATTTATGCCACAATTAAGCGAATGTTCTGTTACTTTTCCTAACATGGCAAATAAGTACACCATCTAAAATTCGATTTCAGATCATAGAATTTCTCAGTTGCTAGAGAAATATAAAGAACCCACATGATTTGAAATTCTCCCATCAAGAGTAAAACTTGAGATTTTGTGTTGTATAGGTAAGAGTCTATGAAATTTACTGAGAGCTTAAAACTGACTTTAAATAAATGATGGTGAATTGTGTGTGCTAATACTTCCTATACTTGCATGTATTCAAGTGCTCTTTGATTTTCTTAAAGGAAAATTGTGAAATGGTGAAACAAAGACAATCAAAAGTATGAGATTTCTTGATGTTTCAACTCTTCTGTTTCCCAAACGTCAGTATGACTTTATTACTATAATTCACAAACAAGCAAGTGGTGAAATAAGTTGAGCAACTCAGGGCATTAAGTTACTTGAAATGATAAAGCCTAGTTTTCTTTGAAGCTTTCTGCCTCTTTTATATCTTGCTTTTTAACTATGTTTTGAGAGCCTAGGATTGTTTTCAGAGTCTGTCTTCTGGCTTTCTGACCCTTACATAGGGCAGACTCAGGTCAAATCTTCCAAATAGGGCAGACTCAGATCAAACCTTGGTATAGATTTGAGAAAGTTAAAAATTCAATATGTATTTATTTTCATATGTTCAAGACCACCAAAGGCCCAGACTTTACATGATGTTGATTAACACAGTTATAGAGTGACTGGTTTTTCAAATACAAAATACTAGATGGCAAGAAATGGAAAAATCCCATGACTCATTCCAACTCATAATAATGAAAGTATGTACAGTTTTGTACTTCAGGCCTACCTGGTCTTTCCTTAGTGATATGACATTTTATTTGTGATCCAAAGTTTGCATGGAATACTCATTAGTGCCTAATACCAAATGAACATTCACTTGCAGTAAGGCACCATATATCAGATGAAATACTGTATTAGGATTCTTTTCAAATTAGGTTATTTTCAAGCTTTTAAGGCACAAAGTTCACTAGGTGGCTGAGAGAGTAGCAGCCATAGGTTTAACAGAGCAACATGACAAAGGCATCTGTGAAGTAAGTCTAATATAGAGAAGCCTGCCCCTCTGCAAGGACAAGCTGAAACCCAGAACAGCAGACTAGAACATCAATGCCTTAGATTGTTTTCTGATAATGTAGCAAACTATTGGAAACTGAGTACCTTATAAAGAAGTGAGACTTGTTTTGTTCCTATTCTCGTGGCTGAAAAGTCCAAAATTTATAAGTCCTGAAGATTCCCCTAGCTGTATCAAAACAATGAAGAAATAAGACTAGACTTGAGCATGAGTAAAACAGAGTAAGTCCATGTGGGAAGGTTTTATATTGTAAAAATCTAGTCTTAAAACAGTAGTACATAATAGAAAAATAGTAGTACATAATAGAACAATAGTAATCTCTTCTGATACAGAATCCCCATAGTACAGATACTTCTCATTATGACTCACTTCATAAAGCTCCCACCATCAGAATAATCAATTTCTAGCTGTTCTCAGGGGACAAACTACAACCAAGCCACACAAAATAGGTATAGCTGGAGGGTTGACCCTACACGTCAGTTTTCCAAGACAGAAAAACAGTCAAGGATAGCAGACAGCAATCATAGGAATTTACATATCTTTAGAAAATGCAAGTTTCTTTCAGGGATTCTGGATGAGGACAAGAGCCTGCATTTCTAACAACAATCTACTGCTATTAGTATGTAAAAACACTAAGATGCTAAAATTGGATTGCTATTACAGAATCTAGCTGGGAGGTAGGAATTGATAACAGTGGTGATTATGGGAGGCGGTGGCGGGGAGGAGGCAGAAATCCTTAATAAATAAATAAATTTAAAAAAAAATAAAATAAAATAAAAGTGAAAAAAAAACAAAAAATGAAGAGAGAATTCAAAAATACTAGAAAATGACAACATTAAGTATTATAAAAGAATAAAAAATGTTAGTTGGTTGTCCTAAGCTAGCATCTCATCAAGTGATCCTCCAGGAAATTTCTGTTACTTGAGTGTAATTGAAGCCACTGAGGCAAGAACTAGAGTCTTGTTTATACCATATCCAGTGTAGTAGGACTCATTTTTCTTACTTCCTGTCTTCAGCCAATGGACTGATCATCTTGTGTCTGTTGTGATGGCTGCATAGATTTAGATAAAGTGTGACAAACCACAGAGTTAGTATCTAATATGGGATTCTCCTCTGAATGCTGTGAATATGTTTTATTACCATTGCTTAATAAAGGAGCTGCTTTAGCCTATGGTAGGACAGAATAGAGCTAGGCAGAAAAACTAAACTGAATGAAAAAAGAAGGCAGAGTCAGAGAGATGCCATGTAGCTGTCAAAGGAGAAAGACACCGAAACTTACCAATAGACCACAACCTCGTGGTAATACATAGGTTAATAGAAATCAGTTAATTTAAGATGTAAGAGTTAGAACATGAGCAAAGAAGTCGGGACCCCGAGGGGTGCACCCACCCACTGAGACAGTGGGGCTGATCTATTGGGAGCTCACCAAGGCCAGCTGGACTGAGACTGAAAAAGCATGGGATAAAACTGGACTCTCTGAACATGGCGAACAATGAGGGCTGATGAGAAGCCAAGGACAATGGCAAGGGGTTTTGATCCTACTTAATGTACTGGCTTTGTGGGAGCCTAGCCAGTTTGGATGTTCACCTTCCAAGATATGGACGGAGGGGGAGGACCTAAGACTTACCACAGGGCAGGTTACCCTGACTGCTCTTTGGCCTGGAGAGGGAGGGGAGAGGAGTGCGAGGAGGGGGAGAAGGGTGGGAGGAGGAGGAGAAGGGTGGGAGGAGGGGGAGAAGGGTGGGAGGAGGGGGAGGGAAATGGGAGGCTGGGAGGAGGCGGAAACTTGTTTTTTTTTCTTTCTTCCTTTTCTCAATAAAAAAAAAAGAAAAAAGACGTAAGAGTTAGTTAATAAGAAGCCTGAGCTAATATGCCAAACAATGCTACAATTAATATAGTTTCTGTGTGATTACTTAGGCCTGGGCAGCAGGGAAACTAAAGTGCAATCACCATTTACATAATGGTACCCAATATAGGGCTGAAGAAAAAAGACACCCAGAAACTTACCAGTGAACCACAACCACATGGTGATACAGATGAACAGAAATGAGTTAATTGAAGATATAAGAGCTTGCTAGCAATACACCTAAGCTATTGGTCAAACAGTGTTCTAGCTAATATAGTTTCTATGTGATTATTTGTATCTCCATGGCTGGGAAATGAAGGAACAGTCTCTGCTTACAAATGGTGCCCACTGTCATGCATGGTTCAGTCCATAAAAGACCTAAAAAAAATCTTTAAAAAAAAAAAAAAGAGGGCTTCATGACTGACAAAAAAACCAAGCTTGGCACAGTTTCTTGGTAGCTGCATATTTTTAGATAGCCTCTGTTTGCTGGCAGCAAGTAGAGGTGCAACTCCTTTAAGAGAAGTCTTCTTGACTTAGTGTTAGCAAAATCTGCTTGACTCCTCTAAGTAACAGCTTCCTGGTTCACACTGGCAGCACAAATGACTCTGGTTCTTTTGGGAGATCCTGATACAAAGCACTCAGGCTTTGTGGGCAGAGTGCTACAAGTTGTTTGAAGGCGACATAGACCCGCTGCATCCCTGGAACTCAGTCAGTGATCATGGCTCTCAGAGGCTGTAAACATACCTCTGCTATGTGGGATGGGGTGGAACCAACAGGTAGGGTTGTGAAGTTAGTCGTAGCCATGCCTGCTTAGCATTAAAAAAGGGGGGGGGCACTCCTGGTCAGAAAATTATTACAACTACACAATAAAGACAAATTCATACAAAAATAGACCTCTGAAAGAGTCACAGAGTGTTTAAAAAGATGTATCTAGGCTTAAGAAAAAAAGAAAATGGGTATAGGCAGTTATAGAAAGAAATAATTTTTAAAAATAAAACAAAATCTTTAAAGAGACAGTAAAAGTAATAAAAAATACAGACAGTCATAGATTAAAGGAGTAAGGATAATAAAATAAATATTAAAAAGAAAGAGTTAAAATTAATCCATGTAAAGATAGAAAATACACAGAGAGTCTGGATTGTGTATATTATGTATTTTCTTTGATTTTTTTGACTGTGAATGAGTGAGCTGCAATGAGATAATTTATTTTTACTGACTGCTAAGATAAACCAACATATATATTTTAAAGGCATTTTGACTTCAAAATATGGTCTAAGGATATGTTGCTTTAGAAAAGATGCTCTGCTTTTGTTTCCACAGAAAATGAGAATCTGTGGATTCCTTCCAGGCTAATGCATATTGATGGAACAAGACCCCCCAAGAGGTCTCCATTAACCCTAAAAATACTTCGCCCAACAAACAACAGGAAGCAGTTTGGAGAAAACTATAACCAAATACTGAAAATGATGGTTTATAAATGTTTGCTTTCATTTAAAAGGGGTCAATTTCTTAAGAAAAAATAAGGGGAATATGATATAGAGATGAATACATGGTATTGGGTATGGATCTTGATCTATTGATACAAATTTGAAGTCAATTTTGTTAACTGTGTATATGTATTTCTGCTCTTGTTTGAGGTATTGTGTTTGTGCAGTTCATTTAAGAATGTAACATATAATTAAAATTGCATATTAATAGATAGTCATCTATAACAATCAAACTTTTAATTACGTTAGTTAGTTTTTCTAGATCTACAGAGATAAATATATTTCAGTTAGAAAGATAATCTTCAACACTTCAAAGATCTAAAAAATATAGCATTCAAAAGATTTAAAGAAGTTAGTCTTTTCTCAACAGTGAAACATGTCTGCATCTGGCAGCACCAATTACTTCAGAGAGGTTGATGGGCATCAAAAAAACTTGTTATAGATTTGACCTTCAATGTTAGAAGGCTGGCTATTTGCAAAAGAAACTGCTCTTTTCTGGATTGCTTGATGGTATACTGTTTGAAGTAGACATGCAGGACACACAGAAAGGTGACTGCTAAACTTTCCAAAGGACAAGATGGTTCTTCAAGGTTCCTGTTTTACAGAATAAACTACAAGATATTATTTATGAAAAAGAAGAAAGCAACTGACAAATGTTGCCAGTACAAGGCAAAACAGATCTTCAAATTTCCTGCTTCACTGAAAAGTCTACCAGCTATTACAGGCCTGTAGGCTGTAGATGGATGCCCCAATGTTACAGAAGAACTTTGGGTGACTGTCCAGGCAATGAGATGTCTCTGTCAATTCTAGCATTTTGGAAGTTGCTTACAATGTACTTCCTGTTTAGTTAATATTATATCCTTCTGAGGTCTTTGATGGTATTGAAGACAGATAGTTATAGTTTTCCTTAGTTATGATAAAAGATAAATTAGATATAAAGTTTTAGACTCAAAAAAGAAATATTGTAACTGTAATTCTTGCTCAATTCCTGTTTTGTTATATGTAATTTTACTATATTAAAGTTAAAACTTTATTTTTATTTAAATAGAAAGGAGGAGATTATGTGGAATTCCCCTCTGTATGCTGTGAATATGTTTTATTACCATTGGCTAATAAAAAAGCTGCTTTGGCCTATGGCAGGGCAGAATAGAGCTAAACAGGAAAACTAAACTGAATGCAGGAAGAAAGAAGGCAGAGTCAGAGAGATGTCATATAGCTGCCAAAGGAGAAAAACACCCAGAACCTAGTAAACCACAATCTCATGGTGATACATAGATTAATAGAAATGGGTTAATTTAAGATGTAAGAGCTATCTAGGAGTATGCCTAAGCTATTGCCCAAACAGTGTCGTAATTAACATAGTTTCTGTGTGATTATTCGAGTCTGGGTGGCCAGGAAATGAATGAGCAATCTCCATTTACAGGTATCTGGTAGGCAGCCTAAAAAATAACATTCTTACTATCTTGTTTGTTATTGTTTATTTTAATTATTCCTACTAGTCTTTTCTGATCCTAGGGGTACAATTCAGTGATAGAGCACTCATGTGGCATGTGGAAGGCCCTTTGTTTCAGCTATGACATTATAAATAATAATAGTAATTAATAATAATACTAAAAGTAATAGTTATAGTAGTAATAGTATATCTCCCTTAAATACTGAGGATTTACAGTGCTTAAGATATCAAGTACCTCATAGAAAGCAAATTACCTCTGTTAATCTTTCTAGGGAAACATCAGGCAACTGATGTTTCCTAATAAATAAAAAAAATCTAATTGCTTCCTCGGTAGGTTTGATGAGCTGAAAAAAGATGTATATACATGCATACATATACACATATCTGAATGTATATCCATATATATCATATATGTAATATATATATATATATATATATATATATAATAACTGAACAACTTGAGAATGAACAACTTGAGAGGCACCCACTGATAAACATACAGCATGGAAGTAATAATACTGATTGCAAGTTATGAAGATGGCTCTACTCACAAGAGACATAAATGTGCAAAAAGTGCACAGTCACTTTAAGACATTATCAATCCCATTTCTCTTTCTTTGAAACCTCTGCTGTTCATACCACCTCTCAGCATCACACTGCCGCTTCATGGCAGGCCACACTGCAACCACACTTCAGTGTGCTTGCTCAGGGATTGAATGCAGTTGCAGGCCTTGTTGTTGTAGCAAATTCGTCTATTTCATGAATGAGAAAATATTCAGCTCATCCAGTGAGCTTTTTCTCAGGCTTACAAAGTAAGAAATCCAAGGAATTATTTGGAAGAAGGAAATCACAGCATTTTGTGCTTGTTTCTGTGTGACAAATTTTGTTCATGTGATCAGGTATTCACAATGACCTGGAACAGTGGCAATGATGTTAATTGTAACAGAGGTGGCCTGGCTTCAAATCCCTCTCTAACTCTTGACCATGGCATTGTAGAATAGTTACGAACTCATTGTGACTCAATGTCCTCATTTCTAAAATGAATTTGATAATTAAACCCTGACATCATAGGACTGTGTTCATCAGCTGTAGACAAAAACGGTTTGCAGTACCTGTGATCCACTGTGGTCTTTGCACTGAACCTGGCTGCTTCTTTGGTTAAGCAGACCCCACGTTCCCAACAGAAATTTGGTTACATGCTAGTGTTTCTTGCTCATTTTCTTCTAGTACGTGGTCGGAATAACAAGATGACTATGTGATAGATATTCATGGAACATTTTTCATATTCTCAGAAAGTCCAAATAGAGCCATAGGATAAGCAATCGGCAAATATTTCACTGGAGGGAGGCTCTGGCAGCAGCTCATAAAAGGCAAGCAGTGCATCTAAGAAAATGGCTTTAAAAGAAATGTGTTTAGAGACACCACAGAATTTGGCATAATCCCACTTGCCTGTTTCATTATATTCCTACTGTCAGTCCTGCACCAAAAGCTAGATCAGATCTGGAATTTTAGAACAAGCCGTGTTTCCCAAGTCTGCTTTCCATTATCCTAAGCAAAATCTGTTTCAATATTTAAAACTCAAGGAAACGGAGGAAAGCAAAGCATAATTTTGCTAGCTAAAGATGCCCAGTGAGTATGTGGAGAGTCTCCTGGGAAATTGCAGCCCCTATCACTGGGCTCCCGTCTTAGATTTTAAGGTGGCCCAGCATAGCCCAGAATAGTTGGGTTTGGAGCCAGTCCTGGACTGGGGGAATTTCCACTCGCGAGATCTGAAGAGCTCAGTGCCCTGAAGCTCCCCTCCTACTCACCAGAGCAGGCGTGCTGCAGGAGATGGAAAAAGGCAAGAAGTTGAGTCGGCAACTCCGCGAGGAAGCTGGCAATCAAAAGGCTGTGAGCTCATCACAGCTACTTTCTTCCTCCTAAGCTTCTACCATCTGGCCTTCAGTGTAGTAAAAGAAAAGCACCATGATATTAGATCAAAAGCTGGATAATAATAAAAAAGATTCCTCCCCCACCTCAAGAACCACAGAACATCCTCCAAACTGTTTTCATGCACATTACACTCTGCTTGGATTTTTGATTGGATTTTTTTTTCCCCCTGTATTTGTAAAATGTTTCTGTTCAAAAACTTTTTGGGGGGATTTTACATGTAAGTGCACTGTATTATTTCAACCCCTGCCTCACTCCATTAATTCTTGAGCCACACCAGCAATATCTTTCTCTCAAATACATATCTTCTTATTAAATATGTATAAACATATGTTTGTATATATGTGCATACATATAGATATGTGTATGTATGTATACACATCCAATTAGTGTTACCCATATGTACGTGGGATTAGAGAGGACCACGTAGAATTGCATGACCTATCAGCAGCTCCTCTCTGATGAAAATAGACTTTCCCTCTCACAATGGCCATGAGTGTCTGGAGCTTGTCCTTCAGGACCTTATAAGCCTTTCTCAGTCCATGCTAGCATGTCCACTGCTGTCTTTCCAGGTCTTCTGAAAGCAGCTATAATGCTAAGAGTTCACAGGTGCATAGTCTCTGTCTTGTCTTGAACAGAATAGGTGGGAGGAATTCCATAGTCCTCTTTTTCGTATCTTTCAATCACTCCTCCAAGATACAACCTGAGCCTTGGATGTGTAGAAGCTGCATTATAGATGTCTCAGGGAGGGCTGGACACTCCACGGCCACTGATTCTCTGCACGGATTAGTTGTAGTTCTTCGTATTATTCTCCATCTGCAGCAAAAGAAGAAGAAAAGAAGGAGAAGGAGGAGGAAAAGGGAAAAAAAACTTCATGAGGTGTGAAAGTTACATTTAACTCTGGATATGGGAATAAATATTTAGAAGGCAGTTAGATATTATATTAATTTAGCAAAATGGTAGTAGTGACCTCTTCTCTATAGTCTATGTCCTTTCCAGCCATGGCTCTTGATGAGTTTTATGGGACCAGGCATGAGCTCCCTCCTAATGAGTGGTCTTAAGTCCAATCAGACAGCTGTTGGTTATCCCCAAGACTGACCATATCTTGTTGGTTGATTGTTAGTGTAGTTCACAGTATTTACAGATAGATAAGGAGAATTTTTATACTAATTTTAGATTTATTTTACTATTTATTTATGGTGGTATTGCATGGTACTCCCATACTTCTCACACATTTATGTGTGTATATGGTTGCCCACAGATGCCGGAAGAGGGCTTTTTAAACTATATATTTAAATAATGTAGGCTTTAAGAGTTTGTAGCAATGTGTGTGAAACCTCTTTCAATTATCCGTGTTCTTTTCAGCCCCTATGAAATGGCTTCCCAAGGTTAGGGAAGTTATTTGCAAGGTTACCTCCATGTGAGTTCCTACCAGACTCTTTCCCATGGGAATACGGGATGTCTTTTGGGAAAGACATGAAGGCAGGAAATTATGAGGATTCTCTCAAAAGACAGGGATCTAACACTTTCTGAGAAGAATACTCTTGATAAAGCTTCTCTTAGCTGTTGATTTTCTGTTTTCTGGATGAATCTAGAAGAGGAATCAACAAGGGTGCCTTAAGTAACCTCTTGTCCTTTTACTTCCCTGGATGAAGTATCCTATCCACTTTACCCACAGATACTTGAAAAAGGGGTAAATAACCTGGTCTGTACGCCATGCTAATTCTATCAATTATAAAAACAAGCGGTCGAGAAACACACAGAAATATTTAATTATAATAGTGATCAAAAGTTCAAAAAGTGCAGCGTCATGTAAGTGAGAATTTTGAGCAGCAGATTTAGGAGATGTGGCAAGGATAGATAATAAAGAAAATGTTTAGCCTTGCCTTCCTCTCCTACTCTGCTACAGACACGACTTTTTTATTATAAAGTCACCTCCTACAAAAATGCTATAAAAGTATACCTTTATATATATATGCTGTATAAATACTCTCCATAAACTTAAGCTACTAGCATCTAGATCGTAAAACTTTGTCCAATAAAAAGGTCATCAATTCAACAGATGGTCCTACAGAACATTTCTTATATGTCAGGAACTAGTCCAGGTGCTACCAAAGAAGCAAGCAATGTGGGGAGGGAATGGCAGGATGAAGTATAAGAGGAAGATGAGGAAGAGGAAGAAGAGGAAGGAAGGGAAGAATAAGGGAGGGAGGAAATTTTAGTGTTGCACCTGAGGCAGAAGCAGAAAATGAACAGGATGAAACAATGACATATGCTGGGTGGTGGTGGCGCACAGCTTTCTGTCTCAGCATTCGGGAGGCAGAGGCAGGCAGATCTCTGAGGTCAAGAAAAGCCTGGTCTACAGAGTGTGTTATAGGACAGCCAGGGTTACACAGAGAGACCCTGTCTTGAAAAACCAAAAGTAATAACAACAAAAACAATGGCATATATTGTATGTTAAGATCTGAAATAAAGCTTTAAAATTTGACAAAAGAAGGCTGGGTGTGAGAGTATGTGATTGAGGGTGGCGCTGAAAGTTTAGGGGAAGAGGTTGTAGCTCTCTGGGTAGGTACCACACAAATGCCAAACATCTGAGTTGCAGAGACTGGATTGTAGCAAGATTGTAGCAGAAGAAGCAACTAGATTTTGGTCAGGAGCCAGGTTGGAGAAGGTCTGTTGGGCCATGCTTGGGTTTATAACTTCACTGAGAAAGACATAATCAGAAATACATTTAAAAACTGCTTTGCTGGTTGATGTGGGGGAAATACATAGGAAGGTAATAAATTAAATCAAAATAAATCAGCCTCAGTAAGAGGAGAGGTGCCTAGTCTCACTGCAATTTGATATACCAAGGCTATCTGATATACATAGGAGGGCTGCCCTCTTCTGAAGAGAGAGGAAAAGCAGATTGGGGTAGGGGAGAGGTTGGGGAGGGACTAGGAGAAAAGGAGGGAGGATGGGAAAACTATAATCAGGTTGTGAAAATTAATTAATAAATAAAAATAAATTTTTTAAATCTATGAAAATAGAGCCTTTCACAATGTTCATAAGAGAAAAGGGTCCCACCAGAACGTAAGCACACAATCTATGGTTTGGGACACCAGCCCCTAGAACTGTGGCAATAAAAAGCTCTGTGCCCTGAACTCTGGTGTTTTGGTATGATAGTTAGAAGTGGCTAAGACAGGTAAGCATTTAGACTAGGGTTGCCACAGTGGAGACAAGTAGCAAAAGAAGTTTGATCAGTTACAGAGCTAATGGTGTGAGGAATAATGAGCCAAACATGCAAGCTTTTGGTATTTTGTCTTGCCTTGGATCATGATGTTTGCACTCAGTCTCTTTCTGTGTGATGTGCTACTTAGAGCTAGCCAAGGTATGTAACATTATCATTCAGCCAAATGGCCTTGCAGGCAGTTTTCAGCAAGGTACACGCTCTGCAGGGAGTCATCAGCTAGCCCGATGTGGACATAATGGAAAGGTTTATAAGCATGCCTGTAGAAAGGTCAAATGCACAGAGAGCCTGCAAGGTCTAGAGCATGCGCTGAACAGGAGGTATTCACAGAGTATGAGGCGGTAATGATCTGTACTGGCTCAGCTGAACAAGGCAAGAGGCAGGTGGAAATGCACTTGGGGAAAATAAATGAAAAGAACTTACCTTTCCCTTCTCCAACTGGAACTTGGGGGATTCAGAATCCTCTTCTTCTTGTGGGTTTTAGTAAGACTCATGCAACCAAAAGGGCAGATTTAAATTAAGTTTTTTGATTTAAACAAAAACCTTTATTATTAAAAGCCCAGGAAAGTGCAATAATCTAACACATTCTCAGAAAGAAGCATGTCATGGAGACATGGAGAAGCATTCTTATTACAGCAGCAGCAATTTAGATAAAGCTATAACTTTCATTGCTAAACTCCACCATGTAACTGTTTACTTTCCCGAGGAACGGTATGCAAAATCTGGCATCCCACTGGAGGCAGAGAAAGGTGGTAAATCAACTGGACCTTATTAGGGAGGAGTGACATGATGGCAGTTTGGACTACCAGAAGCCTTTGTTGTTAGTTTCATCTTGGGGGGGGGATGAAATAGATATCAAATATTAGTTATCATATAATACTTATTACTTAAATCTCACTTTCATAATCGGGAGAGACAATGAGCATGTTGCTATATTCTCATAAAATGTTCTTAATACATTTTATTATTTCATAAAATTTTATAATAATTTTATAAAATTATTTTGAAAAGTGGAATCTGAGGAAAAAATATTAAGTTAACATCTACATAATTGGCCAACTAAGATAAAAACACATTCCAAATCCAGCTCCAATGAGGCAGAGGCAGACAGAGAGATGAGCAGAGTAATGACTAGAAGAATGTACAATTGAGTAATCCCTAGTTTGAAAAACTGAAATGCTTATTTTTTTTTAACCATCTAGAATAAGCTAATACTGCCTGATTGCAAACATTTAAATACATTCTAGTGTTCTACCCATGACTACTGCTTCAGGGGCGCTTGCCATCCTCCTTGTCTTAGTACTGTTCGTGTCTGACCAAACTATCTAGGAACAATTTAAATAAAAAAAAAACTTATTTGCTTGGGCTCATGATTTCAGAGGAATCAGTCCTAATAGGGAGGGTGAGGCAGCTCTGAGTACCTCATGTATCGGCAGGCAGGAAGCAGAGGAAATGGTTGATAGAAAGAAGCCAGAAGAAGAGAACCCCTAAAGACATACCACACTCTTCATCTTCCATCAGTTGCTTATGGATGCGTTAGGGATTGATCTGGAGTTGCTTCTTTCAGACCACTTAGTTCATACCGATATGGTATAGGCCAGAATATCACTGATTCCTGACATCTAGCCAGGACATATCCAATTAGAATCCTTGAGATTTGTTTCTGAGTGTCTGCTACTTGGATTGCTCTGATGAGGTGCTATGATTTGGATCTAACGTCCCACAGTCACGCCTTAGAAATTTATTTTTATATGAAACGATATTAAAAGAAAAGGCTGTTAAGTGGTATGATGTCATAGGGGGGTTTCCTGAAGGACTAAAGCTGTTTATTATTAAAGGAGCAGATTTATTATGAGTATACAGTTGACCTATCTGACTTCTGTCCTGGGCTTACTTTCACTTTCACCATGATATGAAGTAACAAGAAGGCCCTCATCATAGACTGGTACCATACTCATTGAACTAAATAAATTCTGTTTGTATAAATGACTCAGCTTATCATATTCTAGTATAGCAGTAGAAAATGTGAGAAGGTGTGATGAACAGAGCCTGGAAACTGCTGAGGTGATCCATGTGCCATTTTTAACTCTTCATTACCCACATCTGTGTTAAAAATTCAAATGAAGTTTCCTAATGACATTTGAATACATACATACCAGCTCACTGTTGCAAGAAACGATTTGTTCGTCCCAGCCACCCAGAACCAAAATAATCACACAAAGATTGTATTAATTAAAACACTGCTTGGCCCATTAGCTTAGCTTCTTACTGGCTAACTCTTATATTAATTTAACCCATTTCTAGTAATATGTATATTGCCACGTGGCAGTGACTTACTGGCAAAGACTGACTGTCTGACTCTGGCAGCTCCATGGCAACTCCCTGACTCTGCCTTCTTTCTCCCAGTATTCAGTCAAGTTTTCCTTACCTACCTAAGTTCTGCCCTATCAACAGGCCAAGGCAGTTTCTTTTTTCATTAATGGTAATCACAGCACACAGGGGACTCCCACATTAGCTCACAACTTTACTATCCTGCCTATTTACAGACTCCAGCAACTCTTGAATATTCTAAGCATGAGTTCTGCTATAGTTTTCTCTTAAGGCTATCAAGAAGGGCCAGGTGATCTTTCATCCAACTGAAAATTGTCTATTAACTTTGAAGCCTTGGCTATTTTCTCATATACAGGCAAATTCCACAATCTCTGCCCTGTTTACATTTTTCTTCATCCAATTCTTGTTGTCACCAGCCAAACTCAGAAGCTCAGTCTTCCCAGGGAACAATATAGCCTCCCACTGGAGTATCTGTCTCCGCTTCTTTCCTGATCTAATTTGCTCCTCAGCTTCCTCAGGGATCCTCCAATCATGCTTCTTCTTCTCTCGTAAGGTGCAATAGCTCACCCCCAGAAGAGCAGCCAATCATTTAAAAACTAAAACCTACTGGTTTGGCTTTCATGAGCTCAACTCAGAATTTCAGCTTTGTTTTTATTATTTTTCTACTTAAACCCAAGTTTATTAATAAGCACTTGCTTATCCTTTGAAATAAGAACAACCTCCTCTCCTCATTTCTACTGGTCAAACATAGCCATCATTTTTCAATTTCATTCAGAAAATGCCTCAATGGTAAGGCCTTTATTACTTCATTGCCTTACTATTCTTCTGAAACCTACTGTCTGTGCCTCTCTTAGGAAACTTTCACATGCATCTTTATAAAAATCACATGAATAGTTGCCTCCTTAAGGCTCAGATATTTGAACCCTTTGTCCCCAGTTGGTGCTACTATTTGAGGGGGTTGTGGCACTTTGGGGAGGTGGGTTTTAGTTGTTTATGTTTATATATTTAGTCCATTTGCTGCTTACTCTTGGTTTTGTTCTTGCATTTGGAGATGTCAGCTCTCAGCTTCCTGCTCCTGACTCAGACATCTCTCAGAAAACTTTTCTTTCTGGGGTTAAGTTGAAATGTATCACTCTGCTCCTTCTGAATTTTCATCCCGTTTATCCCGGTTTTAGCATCAGAGATTTAATAGCAAGTTTGTGGGTGATGGGGCATTTCTGTAGGTAAACACCTTAATAAGACACAGCTGTAGAGACAAATAGCTGCTCCACGAGTTTTTCCTATGCAAGGCATACAGAGAAGGGGCAAATAGTGTGGATGCACTAGGAAGTCACCAAAGGAAGCCATGGTTTCTGTCTCACTGTTGTCCATTATACAATGGGACAAATTAAAAAAAAAAAAGTTCATTATTTTCCAAAAAGTGATCTTTATAGGACACAACTAAGAGGTATGCTGGATCCTCTGCAGAAAATTTTCATTTAAGAGGCTATGATAGAATATTATTTGCTCTTTAAAATGTTTAACGCTTAGAAAATAAAGCAAATGCTGCTTTATTTTCTGAGCATCTATCTCCAATAATTTTCAAGGGGAAATTATCCAGAATCCACATTTGAAGACCTATGTATTGATGAAACATAACAGCACAATTCCTCTTTTAAGAATTTTATCCAAGCACTTAAAATCTCACAGGTTTAATTTCCTCTAGGCTATATAACACTCATAAGAATCCCAAATTCACTGTTGTTGTATTTATCCTTATCACACAAAACGCTCGATCCATGTTATATATGGTTTTATTTAGCTATAAGTAGATAGTCTCAGTCTCCCTGAAACATGTGGTTCATCTTTATTGACCTAAACCTAACAGTGTGCCACATTAAGTAAGATCATAAACTCTCGATATATCCTGTATCCATTCAGTTCTCAGACTTGACCTTTTACTGCAGCAAGCTACTCAGTCTCTCTCTCCTTCTTTTACATACAAAATAAAGGTAATGATGATGTGATATCCAGCTCATGAGATTATTACACGATACACGTGAGGTTGGGCAGCACTTGGGGAAAGGGATGGAGAACAGAATGTATGTTGGTAAACATTGACGGTAATGTGCTGGAGATGGTTTCCCAGCAATATCTCTTAGACCCTTGACTGAAAGTCCACTATAGAGTGGATACTTTATCATATTTTTTAAAAATGTTATATTATGAGCAGAATTATTCCTTACCACCCTGCTTACTGCTGACGCTTGTACTTAATAACCATGAACTTGAAGTTAAAGCATTAGCTTTCTGTACCATACAATGGGATTTCCCCTTCCCATGTGTTCAATTGCTATAACATTTTCTTTCTCTCCACCAACTTTGAATTCCTGCTTCATCTTTCTTCTCCTCTGATGACCCAATTTTTCTTTGGCTTGAAAAGCACTGGGAGGTGAGTGTGCATAGCTGCTCCTCCACAGCTGTGCTCCTGTACTATTCATAGCATTGTCCTCCACAGTCCTCATCTTCTGCAGATCACTATACAGGATGGGCTTCACCCTCCGTTTGTGCCCTTGCAACGTCCCCAGCCACTCTCACCTCTTCAAGCACATGTCTGTAGCCTTCTCTTCCTGTCATCAAGACATCTCCTTAGTACTGCTTCGAAGTATAGAAACAAACTATCATTTCTCTGCTTAAAGAGAATATTATCTTGGCTTTACTTCTTATTCAAAGTGCCAGTGTACTTCTCTTTCTTTTACTGGGAAATGTATCAACAGCTTTCCTTTGCTACCTCTAGGTTCCTTTCTCTTTGAAATCTGGCTCAGTAACAATGACATCTTAACAAGTCCTCTGAAGTATCTCTTGTGCTAGTTAGTAATGATTTCCACTTTTTATCAATATAGTGACTGGTTCTCTGTCACTCTCATCTCATGTGACTGATAAACAATATTTGACACAGTTGATTCTCTTTATAAATTGCTGTTTTTGCTTCTGGAACACAGTATTTAGGTGGCTTACACCCTCTATGGGGCCTCTTTGCCATTCTTCTTTAAAGGTTCTCCCTATCTTCCTGTGATCATATTACAGGACTTGGTCAATTGCTGGGGGTCTTCATTGTGGTAGACAAGTACACTTTTGTACAATCTAGTCTATGAGTCAAATATTCCACAATCCATGTCTTCAACCCAAACACTGCCCTTACATTTAGAATTAAATATCCAATTACACTTGACCACTTTGGTTACATAAGCAGTTTTCAATCTCATGGCCTTAAATGAACTTTAGATTCTCTTCTAAGCCCTATTTTTCTTCTTACCTAATTATCTCAATAATAGGAAACTAATTTGTCCAGCTTCTGAGTCATCTACGATTCCTACTCTCTCAGTTTGTTAAGTGGAGAATACTGCAATGGCCCTCTCATTAACCAAGAGTGATAATAATGATGATGATGATGATGATGATGATGATGATGATGATGATGATGATGATAATAATAAGAAGAAGAAGAAGAAGAAAGAAAGAAAGAAAGAAAGAAAGAAAGAAAGAAAGAAAGAAAGAAAGAAAGAAAGAAAGAAGAAAAGTAAAAGCAAGCCATCTTGGAGACTAGTCTTTTGGTAGCTTCCCTTCCCCACACACCTTTTACCTTCTCTTTATTTCTATGATGTATATTAATTACCTACGTTTACAGAGTATCTAATTATTTTATTTATTGGTCTTAATTTGTTTTGCTGTCTGCATACAGCAGATTGCTCTTTGTGTCCTTTATTCTACTTCTTTTTAAAGGTTTGTTTTCTAAGTGTGTGCATGTGTGTGTGTGTGTGTGTGTGTGTCTGTCTGTGTTTGTGTGTCTCTGTGTCACCATGTCCAGGAGCCCAAGGAAACCAGAGGTACTAGATTCTTTTGCAGGTGGAGTTATAGGCAGTTTTGAACTCTGAGACTTAGTTTTAAGTCCTCTGAAAGAGAAGCGATGTGGTCTTAACTGCTGCAGCATTTCTGGACCTTCTGCTCTACTCCTTACTCTGGTAGTCTCTCTTTGAAGGCAGCCTTGTATAACACAGAGCTTCACTAGCACTTCTGCAAGGCTGTCCAGTGCCTTCCACTTCTTTCTTTTTATCTTGTGCCCTTTTAGAGTAATCTCAGAACTGTAGGAAACTTTGGGTGTGGCTTTTTGTAGCAAAAAGTTTTATGTAGCAAAAAGCTAGGTTGTATCTATTTAGTCCGTTAGCTAGCTCCTTAGTTAAAAGTGTTTCTTTAGTTTATAGTCAGTATTTTCATTATACATCATTTTATGGATTGAGTTTAGATGGCTTTCCTCTAAATTCATTTGTTTCCGTTTGCCTACAGTGAAGCCTATCTGGCCCTCTCCTTACCTTACACAGCAGTTCTTAGTTTATTATTAAATCTCAACTCAATAAATTGATTAGAATAACTGCTTAAAAGTCAGATTTATACAATACAATGAATGAGTTTAATTTTAAGAACTTTGATTATAATATTGAACCTTATTGTTAGTGAACAAATATTTAGTTGATTTTAACATCAATTTTCTAAATTATGAAATATAGGTACAAAATGCACCCACTATGATAAAGGAAAAAATATAAATTCAATGTAGTAACTAGACTTGGAATACTCAGAATACTGCTGTCACAGTTGTGAAAAAGACTCACACTCATCTTATTTGATACAGAAGCATGAATAGAACAGTAAACACTAGAAATGCAGACGCTATTGTTTATTACTCAAAGACTGCAGGCTTGTGTACTAAGAAAACCCAATAAAATAATGCAGGAAACAAAGAAATCAAATACCATGAGTCTGAGTCTGGAATATCCAATTGTTATTATTTTTTAATCCTAGATCTGGAGAAAAGATACATGGCCTCAGGCGACTTCAGTTCCAGAAATCAGGGATGGAAATAAATGAGCATATCTCACTAAGATGGTCACAGTGCTCAGCACCAATAAGGATAGTGTGTTGCCTTGATGACTCCCACCGGTGCCTGTTTGTGGATTGCTGGCATTCTCTAGATCCCTCCCCAACCCCGCATCAGTGAAGTGCAGTTTGGGTAGGGCAGAAATGAACATCTGGAACAACAGCAGAGCATACAGAACAGAACATCACAGCCTAACTTAAAATACATGGAAGACACGACTTTGAGACTTTAGGAGAAAAAAAAAGGACATCTTTAAAATGCAAAGAACTCCCTTATTTTGAGAAAGCAAATGTCAAGTAAAAGAAAAATTTCTGAGCATAACAATGCAAATTGTTGAGTTCTCCAGTGTTGAAATTGCCATCTTTAGTATGAGGCCTGGGTGATAAAATGCACAGTGGAATTTCTGGTTCTGAAATGACATGAAGTTTAAGTATTGCATCAAACTAAAAACGGCTCCACTAAATACTTATGTAGGTGGTAAGAAGAAGGCTAGATAGGCTTCACTGTAGGCAAATGGGAAGAAATAAATTTAGAGAAAAGTCATCTAAACTCAACTCATAAAATGGTGTATAGCAAATGTATCAGCTGTAAGCTGAAGAAACATTGTAGCTAACTAAATACATAAAATCTAACTTTTTATACATAAAGTTGCTTATGTATTAAAGCCACACACAAAGTTCAGTATAGTTCTAGGACTCATCTAGAAGGGCACAGGATAAAAAGAACCTTCGTGAAGGGACAACCAGGGAGCCTGCCTTGGACCGACCTAAGCCCTCTACACATATGTGACAGTTGAGATACTGGTTGACTTACCGCACTCCTAACAGTGGTAGCTGGGCCTGTCCCTATGACACTGACTAGCTTTTGGGAACCTATTCCTCACACTGGGTTGCCTTACCCAGCCTCCAAAACAAGGGGAGGTGCTTAGTCCTAGGGCAACTTGATCTGCCATGCTTTGTTTATATCCCTGGGAGGTCTGCCTTTTTCTGAACAGAAACAGAGGGGGGGGGGGAGGGAGGGTGGTTGGACAGAGGAAATGGGAGGAGAAAATGCAGTTGAGATGTAAAATAAATTTTAAAAAAATTACAAAAAGAACATGATTAAGCAAAATGACCTTCAGTTTCTCCTCTTGATTTATGTGTGCTTGGGAAGTTTATTTCTAGTGAGGGTCACATTTTTTTTCTATTTGACAATGAATTGTGCCCTTTTCCACAGAGCCTTTGCTCACACCCACTTAACAAATCATTATAAAATTGCCCCTTATTTAACGGAGCATGTCTATGGCTCTATCTACAATAAATAAAGAGTACGATTTGACAGCATTATGAGAGACTGCTCTAAAAATGTAACGTCTGTGTTTCATGCTATTGTTCTTTTAGTTTTTCCTTTTTATGTCTAAAAGTTGATTATCACATCTTGTTGATTTTAGAAATGTCATTAATTATCAGTGATTTAAAAATTGTAAATAACCAAAACAATAAAATTAGCTCAGTACCCTGTACATCTTTAACAGTGCGTCTGTTAAAGATCAGGGTTTGGAGTTGACTGCGTGAAAAGGGGCTCTCACGTGTAATCCTGTGTTCACTTTTACAACTCTTCTGAAAGGTGTGTTGCTGTAGTTTTATCGGATACTCTAAAGGACATATTTGTATTCTCTGACCAATATAATTCTAATTCCTTAGAATATACACCAAGGGAGTTATTCTCGAAAAGCAGAGGTCAGTTTGGGATTGCTTTCACCTGTGTTTTTGTGCTCACAGTGGTCGTAAGTCAACTTACGAGGACAGAACAGAGGACAGAACGGTGACGTGAGGGGTAGTTGCCTGCTCAGGGAGTAACTGTGATGACTTCTAATGTTCAATAGTTTTGGTGATGAAGGAAATATCAACCCATGAATGAACTTTAAAATAAGATGTGACTGGTGTTACTTTCTCTAAAAGCAATTTTGTTCAAAGTTCCAATATTTTTGAAGCATTATCTAAATCATACATATAATAGACCCTTGTATGTTTCCATTTTAAATACTTTCAACTCTCATTGTAAAACCATGTGTCATCCTTGAAAACACTGATCAGTTGCTCACATCTTGACTCCTCCAGAACAAACCCACTGCTTCCTTTCTAGACCCGAGCCTCTTCCTGTAATTCTTTGGGACTGATCAAATTGACTTCAGTCTCCAGCTTCCTTACCCGTGTATGGTATCCTGAAAGAATTGCCTCTTGCTTCTGTTGTTATTACCTAGATGTAAGTCTTGTCCTTCCACTCACCTCAGATGGCTTCTTTAAGGTACTTTAGGATTTTCTAATGCTATAGTTTTCTTTCTTGCTTTCTTTTATATCTATATCTATATCTATATCTATATATAGATATAGATATATATAGAAACTTGAACACTTTCCGGCATACATTGTCTCCCAGTATCTTTTCTATTTTAAAACCAATGGAAAGCCAGGGGTGTGACAGACAATTGTTATTACTACACTCCGGACAGCTATTTCATTCTAGATCAGTCTGGGCTGCATAAAGACCCTGCTACAAAGTGAAAAGAGAAGAAAAGGAAAAAGAAAATTAGGAAGGAAGGAAAGAAAGGAAGAGGAAAAGGGACAGAGGAAGGGAGAAAGGCAGGTAGGAAGAAAATATTAGAGAAATACGAAAAAAAGAAAAAAGAATGAAAGGTCATTTGTTTGTCTAAGCCCAGGAAATCATACTCCCCTTTCACATACAGACATCCCTCCTCTGGCCTGTGTGTCTTCTCCCTTCAAGAGTACTATTATCTTAACAGCATAAGATTTATTTTCCTGTGGCTTTAGAAATCAAAACTGGAAACTGTGATATTCCTCATTAACTTAAGGGATTTTTTTCCCCTAATAATTAAGGCCATGGAAAATAAAAAGAAAGACTTAGTATTATAAGTTTGGAAAAAGGATACTTCTGTATCAGATGGGAAGATGGAATTAACATCCTTTAGATGAGTTCCTCAAAGAAGTCCCAACACATTCTACTGCAGCTCAAAGGAAATCTGGCAAGGGGACTTGTGAAGACAGCTAAACGTGTAGACAGACATTGTTGCTCCCTGTAAGGACACTTGAAAGGAACATGGGGAATATCCAAGGGAGTGACAGGAGACCCTTATCGTCATATCTCCAGTCTCCTCAAACAGGAAGGCAGAACAAAGCAATGGCGGCGCGAGGTGGTAGCATCTGTGAGGGGGCTTTCTGCAGCACCGCTCCTGATCAGGCCCAATAGGATTACAAAAAGCCTTATCAACTGAGTTTCCTCCTATTAGAAGGAACCAGTAGAAACCAGGGAGACCAGAATCTAACCAAACAGGATTTTTGATGTTTAATCAATAAACCTTTTCAAAATACAGTGTTTCTTCACCTACCGTGACTTAGGCAAGTGCACAGAGTTAACAGCTGCCACCTAGACCACAAATGACTAGGAACCTGAAGAGTTTCCTAGATAAGGTGATTGTGACCATCTATCACCTCTCCTCAGTCAATTTTAATTAACAATGTGTTAATATCAGTATCTGCATATACATATACACTTCTACATACATGCAGACATCCACCTATGTGTAGCATGTATGCTACTGAAGAACAGTGAGGGCAGAGTAATAAGGTCTTGGGTTTGAGTGCCAATTGCCAATTGGGTCTACAGCTCATCTCTGCCCCCTCTCATCAGTGTTAGCTCAGAAAGTTAACCGAACCCTCTTTGCTCGCATTTTCTAATGCAGAGAACAGGAAACTCCCTAGCCCAATTGTGAGAGAGCGACTTTATATAAAGGGTGCTAGCAGGTAGCGCACAACTACCTGTATTTGCCACTGTTTTCTTTCTTATATCCTCATTCACCATGCCTTCCTTATTCCTAAATGTCTCCCTGTCTTATCTTAGCTGTCAATCGTTAACTCTCTGCAGCTGAAATTCCTACTGAGTTAATCATCACCTTCTCTTCCGAGCAGAGCTTTGGCTCCAGAGGACCTCTTAGATCAACCATGTAGCTCAGAGACAGGGTACATTCTTTGCCCCTTCAATACCTTTAAGAATAATTGCTAAAACTTGTATCATGATAACAAGAATAGTAGGTCAGGTAGAATTTCCTGAGTGACTTTGAGCAACTTCCTGAGTAAAGCCATATGACCCATTTGTAACTAAGGGAAAGGCCACTTACAGATAGTGTGACTAGACTATGACCCTGCCTGTTGGACCAGGGATCCAAACAGGCCACATCCTCTGTCCCTGGCTAAGTCCTGCTCCCTTCTGCAGAAAGGGAGAGAACATTGGCTGAGGACAGCTGCATCCACTCTTAACCTTCTGGGCTTTGGACCAGGAGCCTGCTCTCCCTGCTGGTGGCTGTTGGTGGCGTCCACACTCTTTTCATGATAACGCCCAATATTTGATATTCTAACCTTTTCTGCCATTACTTTCATGAAAAAAGAAAGGAGAAAGGTGGCTTTTTTTCCAAAGACAGACTCCATGTTTAATTTATCTTTGTGCCCTAGTTTGTAGAAGTGCACCTATCCTGAGACAAGCCTCTGGCAGCAGTGTGCTTAGTCCATGCTCTTGTGTGTCTCAGCATGGCCGCTCGAAAACTCTGACCCTCGTATTTATCCACTGCTGGTCACTCAGATGGTAAAGCTTTATATTCATCCTTGGGTGTGCAACAATGTCTTGGCCTTGGCTTGGAAAATGTACGTTGTCTATATGCCTGAAAATGTAAGTCACAGTTGAAGGGAAGACACAAACCCAGCTGACTGCTGCTAACCACCTTCCTTATCCAACATTCAGTATCAAATACTTTTTTTTTGGATTTATTTATTTATTAAAGATTTCTACCTCCTCCCCGCCACCACCTCCCATTTCCCTCCCTCTCCCCCGATCAAGTCCCCCTCCCTCGTCAGCCCGAAGAGCAATCAGGGTTCCCTGCCCTGTGGGAAGTCCAAGGACCACCAACCTCCGTCCAGGTCTAGTAAGGTGAGCATCCAAACTGCCTAGGCTCCCACAAAGCCAGTACGTGCAGTAGGATCAAAAACCCATTGCCATTGTCCTTGAGTTCTCAGTAGTCCTCATTGTCTGCTATGTTCAGTGAGTCCGGTTTTATCCCAGGCTTTTTCATACCCAGGCCAGCGGGATCAACCTACCCCTGGACCCAGCAGTACCAAATACTTAAATCAAGAGTGCATATCCAGGGCTCAAACCTTGATGTAAAAATAGGAAAGCGAGTCTCTCTGCTTGTCATCGTTAAAACAGAACAAATTACTGGGCATAGTTTCAAGGATTCTAGAGAAAGGATCTCTGCAAGGAGGGGCACAGTGGCAAAGACACTGACATGAAGCTACAGCTTGGGAAAATGCCAGGGTCCACTCAGAAGTCACTGGGCATTTATCTGGCAATAAAGAGATGACTGCGAAGGCCAAGGCTCAGCTTTGCCATTCGATTAGTAATGGAAGAGTTTTCCTAATAAGTTAGGACCATTTACACTTTCTCTTGCAACTACTTGTCCATTGAAATTACTGAGCCAAGAAGAGCCAGAAACCATCACCGAGGCTGGGGGCGGGCATTCCCCTTATCAAGCTTTTGACACAAATATTTACACTGCATTTTTTTTTCTTCCATTATTCTGAAAAAAGATTTTATAGTTTTTTTCCTGACATATGCCAAAGCAGGTTTTTACATTTTGCAAGTATGCAAATAGCAAATGGAATAAGAAATTCATGCAGATGCTTTCCCAGATTTTCAAATGCAGAACATCATGTTATGCTGGTTCCAGAAGTTATAATTGCACTTAAAAGTCCTGCCTTGGTGTGGCATTTGGGGACTTTAGGGACTCTGCACACTAATTCATGTCTGACTTTTACAGCTTTGTAATCAGCCCTATTCGTAAGAACCAGCTTATAAAAAACACATTTCTTCTCTGGAAGGAAGAGCAGTGATTAATGAGAACTCTGAGAGGCTCTGGGTGCTCTAGAGCCCAGTAAATAGATGGCACTCTGGCCGTGCCCTGGGATTTCTGCCACCGCCTTCCACTCCCATCTTGCTTTCTGAGAACTCTTTCCTGCTCTTGGTGTGCAGAAGACAATGTCTCCTCTGGGGCAGTACCTATTGTGCTGTCCCCTCTCCTCTTCTTTCCCTGGAATCTCTTAGTAATCTATCCCAAGTGGCAAACTGTCAGGAATGCCTCCTTTAGAAGGCTCACAAAATGTGTAAACTTGTATCATTCCTTTCTTCTTAGGAATAAAGGAAAGCTCTTTATAGAACTGGAAACATTTCCTTTCAAACAAAAGCAATGAAGTACTCCCCAGGGCTCCACCAACACAATTCAGCCCTCTGCCTCCTGAGACCCAAATGGTGAAAGACAGGAGTGTCTTCTCTTCCAACAGTTCCAAGAGCTTCACTCTGGAAGGACATTCCATCCAGAATGTCTGCACACACTGGACAGACAGTAGCTCCAGCTCCTGTGTCATTCTGTTTAATCTAGGACATCTGGCCACCCCATGTGGGAGCCTGTCTTCTGTGTGCCCTCCAGTGCAAGTAGGACGTGTCCTGTGAGGGGGAGTGCTGACTGCCATGGAAATGAAGCCAATTAAAAAAGACAATAATGGCAGAGTTGGCTCATGGCTGCCCTTGCTTTGGAAAGTAATTATATGCAGCCAACTTACCTTAAGTTTATGTAAATTAATTTTTTTAAAGCACACAAGCATTCAGCCTAAACCTTTACATATCATCTTCTGATTATTAGTATTAGTATTATTACTCCAGCATTTCTGGGCAATATGCTAGTGTACTTAAGATGAACTAAATCAACATTTTTAGATTCACCTGATGCCTATATAAGCCCTATGCTCCTGGAATCATCACCAGAAGGTTTTATCCTAATGACAGTGTGAGAAGCCTCAAATCTACCCAACTGGGGGTGGTGGGTTTTAACAAGTCATTAACTTGGGAGACAGAAGATGGGATCTTCTTTCTGCCTGCATGGCCTTGTTCAGCAATTTTAAGAAATGTATTTAGTTTCCCAGTTTCAGGCCTTGTAGTAACTGAGACCTGAGAGAAAACTAATAGGTCAAGGTTAATAGAATAAAAGCTACAAGAAGCACGACAATAGAACAAAGGTTGGGAAGATATCAAAAGAGAACATGAATGGTCTAGCATGCAGAAAAGCTTGAATTTGGGGCTGGAGAGATGGCTCAGTGGTTAAGAGCTGGGACTTGAACTCAGGTCCTCTGGAAGAACAGTCAATGCTGTTAGATACCATATACCAGTGGCTGTGATTCCCTTCTTATAAAATCTATGTGAAATTTTAAGTTTCAGAGCACTGGTTGAATTCATACACTACAGTGAAGAATTTGTTTTGTATTGGACATAGGCGCATACAGAGCTTATAGAGCATATAGAAACTGAGCAATGTACAAGATATTTGTTTTATTTTATAAATAAATGCATGTAACAGTTTCAGAGAAGTATCCATGGCCCAAGGACAAAAATCAAAGACGTGAAAGTATAATCCATGTAGAAACTGACATAAATAGCTTAGAAATACAGAATTCAAATACTCTCAATTCCATTAGTTTTAAAAATTCTTGAGACCCATCTTTATAATACTGGTTTTGAATAGGAATGTGCAGCTCCATCACTTTCTAAGTAGAAATACCTGGGGAAATCTCTTTCTTTACTAGCAGAAAAATAAAAGAATAAAAATTCTTTTCCAAAATAATTTTATTTTACCTCTAGAAGCATAGGCTTTCCTCCCCTCAAAAAGATTTAATTTGGAACTAGGGACAAAAATCAGTGGCAAAGAATTTACAGCATCACAGAGATGTGGCCCTGGTGTTTGAACCTCATAATCACACATAGACACACAGAAAGACAGGAAGGGGGCACAGAGACAGAGAGAGACAGAGGAGACATGGAAAGCACAGAAGCTTCAACCCAACTTTTTGATTTTAAGATCTCTTCTGTCCCGGGCTTCTTGATTTCCTCCGGTGCATCTCCTCCACCATGTTGAGGTAGTACATTCCCCCTGGTGCACCAGGTTCAATGAGCAATCATAGACTATCTATGTGCTGAGAAAGCCCTTAGGAGAAAACTTATTTTTAAAAACAGAAGCAGACTGGAAAGCAGGAAGCTCTGTCCCAATCTGAGACACCTGGGGCCCAGAAAGCATCGGGTTCCAGACTCAGGATCTGCTTCTGAAGGATAGTGGACATTGAGATCCCCACACTCTTTCTCTGTTGAAATTTGCCGAAAGCTAGAACTGTTCCTTTGTTTAAATAATGGGAAAATGGCTATATTTTATGCAGAAAATGTTAAACCATGGCAACAAAAGGGGCACCTAAATGACTAAGGACATAAACTAACCCCAAAGCAAACGAACCGATAGCTCCCCAACCACAAAGCACTCAGCTTTATTGACAGCTTTATTGGATTTTCCTCCAAAGATCACAATAGTTAAAGCTTGCAATTAGTTTTTGAAATTAACCCAGAGTGTTCCACACTTGGAAGCTGTCTTAGTGAGCCCACACTGCATTTTTCTTTTGTTATCCCATCTCCCTTTGCTGGTGTCCTTGTTTGGATTGCGTTTCTTCTTCTTCTTCTTCTTCTTCTTCTTCTTCTTCTTCTTCTTCTTCTTCTTCTTCTTCTTCTTCTTCTTCTTCTTCTTCTTCT